>NC_092858.1:59002023-59064112 GCF_032062135.1 Pyxicephalus adspersus
AGATCGGCGGACGATGATCGATGGAGGACGACGCTGGATGAGCACAGGGGGACCAGGTAAGTAAGGATGTGAAAAATCTCGGGCTTAACCATCCTTGCAATTTTTTTTTGCCCGAGCGAAGGTCGGGCTTAACTGCAAGGAGGTTAAAGGACATTGATTGCCTGCTTGTACTGGAAACTGTCAATCAAGACCAATCATAATTTCCCTTTTTTTTTAGGACCCTATTAACAGACATTAGTGCAGATGTGTTATCATATGTTTTGTTGTAGTATTAACAGCTTTTTGCCTTCAGTAAAAAGGGAGTAAAATTTAAAAACAAAGATGCACATAAAAAGGAAATTAGAGTGGGAAAAAAAAAAAAAGGAAACAAAAGAGGAACAATTTGTCTTCCATCTTGATTGAGATGCTCCTCACCAATCCCATCAGCTGACTGAATAAATTACTTGTTGATTTGGCAAGTTGCAAAGTAGGTGAATGTTAGTAAGTGGTTGCGTTGATTGATCAACATGTGTAGTTCATACATGGGCTATTCAACACATATATAAATACACATATTTATATTTATTTATTTCATATTCACGGATATCCTTCAGCCTGTCCTTGTTTTCACAAATTTAGGGTCCCCGGGATATATTACATTATTGTGGGTGAGAAGTGATGGGAATATATCCAAGGACAAGTTCCAGGTATACACAAGGACATGAGAACTGTTGCCCATTTTATTTAATATGAACTATACATCACAATATTTTATAGCATGGTTATTCTTTTTGCAATATACTTAGGGCTCCATTTATAAAACAGAATTAGAGATTCCGTCAAACATTCCCTAGTGGGAATCTTCAAAGTTTATGTCTTCAATAGCAGTAATCGATTCCCACCAGACAATGTTTGAGGAAATGTTAGATGGCCTATTTTATAAATAAATTAGGCAGCACAGTTGCTAGCACTCTTGCCTTTGCAGTGCTAGGTTCCAGGTTCGAATCTCACCCAGGACACTATCTGCATGGAGTTTGCAGGTTCTCCCCATGTCTGCGTGGGTTTCCTCCCACATCCCAAAAACATTCAATTGTAAGCCCCTTTGGACAGTTAGTGACACAACTATGGACTTTGTACAGTGCTGCATAATACAATAGCACTATATAAATACTGTATAATAATAAATAGAGACCATAGAATTTAATTAAGACAATCTGAACATATAGAACTATATTATATTCAGTGGGTTTTAACACAAATGTATGAAAAAAAAAAAAAAAGGTACTTAGTCATGATTTTCTTTCCCATTTAGGTATAATGGGAGGCAATACATAAAATAAAAACATTGTTTCCTGGAACATGTACATACAATAACAAACTGATGAGGAACAATAAAGACCATTTTGCACATTTATTGTATGTACATTATAGTAGTATAACCAATTTGAGGTATTGTATACAAATTGTACACAGCTATCAGGGTACAGACACAAGACAGAGGAAAGTTGTTTGTCAAGGGTTAAAACCCAATATATATATATATATATATATATATAGTGGGGGCCCCACCTTCACCATTTGTCCCAGTGACCAGTGCCTGAGAAAAGTTTTCTAGTTGTCACCAGGACAAAAAGGTGAGGTGAAATCTTGCAATGCAAGCAGGTATTTGCACTCATTTCTCTTATATTTCCATCATATGTATAAAAATATATAAATGAATAACTCTCCCCCTTCTCTATAGACTGAGGACAATGTGTCCCTGAGATATATGAGGTGGCATAGTAATGCAGTACTCACCGTTACACCGACAGGTGGCATTGTAAAACTTGAGCGGCCAGCGCTCCCGATCGTCCACATTGTGCAGCGTGTAGGGGCCACTCCACGGGCGTTCGTCAGCCACCACAGGCACACATTGGCCCCGGCCCTGCAGGGAACCACAGATATTAGCCAGCTCAGAGCCCAGGGCAGGGCAGCACCTCTTATTCACCAGAGCTTCCACAGTAGTACAAGCTCTGGGGAACTGGGCCCCAACCAGCCGCATGCACAGTGCAGTGAGGAGCAGAGCCCAGGCAGCCCTGACAGGAGCCATGTCTATGGGAGAACTGCAATGGAAGCCTATAGATAAGTCAGCTCAGACACCTAAGCTTGTCATTAGCAGGGAGGGCTCTTGTTACACCTCAATTTCCAGCCTGATTCACCCTGAAATGATTTACTGCTCATGTAATAGTGCAATAAATGAGCAGCACCACAGAAATTCATAGAGTTCAGCCCTCAAATGACTGCTTAACCCAGGGCCTCTAATCCTTCCTGGAAGCTCCTTCACGTGATGTGTCTGCAAAGGTTTCCCACAGCTCTGCCCTCAATATTAATGAGACAGCCTTTATATTGCTTCAAGGATTAATGGCTTCCTTGTGGAGGGCACATGACAGACATATAGAATGCATGGCTGTGTGCGCTCCATGGGTCATGGGGTCCAGGCATTCCATCCTAGACACATGCCTGATCATCATCAGAGTTTCTCTATGTGTGCGCTGCTGGAGTTGATGATCCTAAGACATATTCAAGAAAAATCCATTTCACATTGCTCAGGTCACTCTGATTTCCTCCTATATACCAGAAAACACATTTGTAAGTCAATTAGAGCCAGCTAGAATGGCCTTAGAATATGCTGGAAACATTAGATTGTGAGCTCTGGGGGATAGCAACATAATCATGGACTCTAAAGTGCTGCATATAATGTTAAATAAATACATACATGATAATCAAATCAATACTTCAAGAAAAGTAATCTAGAAGATCATGATTCAAAGGGCTCTATTGATTACACGGGGAATCAGACATTCCCTTAAACATTCCCTGATGAGAATCAATTACTGGGATGGAAACACCTGGAATATTCCTAGTAGGGAATGTCATATTCTGTTTTATCAATAGAGCCCTTCTCCAGGTACAAATTTTTTTTAAAATTTCTATAAATGTTAGGTCTACATGGTGTAATGATCAGATTTCTGCACTGTACTTTATAAATAGTACTTTTCTTTAGGTCGACCTCAGGATTAAGTCATACTGTGAACCCCTTGCCACAGTTTTTTGGTCCTGCAGTTCTCAAAGAAATGTTATCTGCAGATTTACCAGTTAGTGGCAGTGAGCAGTAATGAACCTTTTACGGTGGCCCCATTCATTGTTAATGGGTGGCCCCAGGTGAATGTTACATGTACAGTGGCATGAGGGAGTGCTAACCTCATTGTCAGTATGAACACAGGTTTATGCTGAATAGTGCAACTCCAACATTGGATATGAGAGCTGCTGCTTTCATAGATTTCATATATTCACCCACTTTTACCTTGGCCATTTACAGATTGCATGGTGTGTGAATGACCAAGGAGGTAGGGGTTGCAGAAATGATAGCAGCACAGCTCTCATATCATGGGCCAGTGCTGTGTTATGGAGCATAAAGAATTGTAAAGTGCAGAAACCCAGCCATCTAATCTTTATTTACACATCAGGACTTTAACAACCATCTCATTTGTTTTTGGTAGAAAGTTTGTATGTTTTTGTGCAAAAAAAAACAAAACAATTTCCCATCTCACCCACTTGTTCATGCAGTATACAATCTCAACATCTATCTACACACTTCTGAGAGTGCCAGGATAGTGTGATTCTAGTGCACATACTCATGAGTTATATGAACATTAGGCACCCAATAATATCTGTACTTACTTATATATAGTCTACATCATTTTAATTCTCATTAAATTCCTGGCTCAGGATAGCAACTTTCCAAACTTTGGTTGAGTCTGTTTTCAGCATGAATGGCTTACATAATACAGGCTGATACAGATACATTTTTTTTTAGATTTTCTTTACTTTCTAACTCAATAATGCAACAAAAATCTCACGAGATGAATGCCTTTGCATCACAGAGCTGCTGCAAAAGAGATTTGCAGTCATTCAATTAAGTAATCAATCTCCTGCACCAGTGCAATGCCACAATTTAATTATGTTATAAATAATGTCTGCTGGGCTGGAAGTATGGGAGCTGCGTTTGTTTTATACCTTAACCTCCTGAGCGTTACACTGAGGTCTAGATTTCTGTACCAAAAGTGATCCACTGTTTTTCATGAAATTTTTTTTTAATTGTAGACCTGTAACTTACAGAAATATGTCCGAACAGAGGTTCTAGTAGATATTATGAATATAAAAAATGACATGCATGACACACAGACATGCACTAATAAAGAATAGATTTTTATATTTATAGTTCAAACCCCAGAGATGTCCAGGTATGGCCCAAAACACATCCCCCTTCTATCCTCCAATACTTGGATCTCTCACTATCACCATCACCCTTATTTTTCCTAACCCCTGCTTGCAACTTTGATGTCATTCATCCCATTTTGATCTAGTAAAAACAGTGTAGTTGTTAGACTAATAATTCAGGGAAATTATTAAGTGACACATCCTCAGAGCTTCTTTTAGGTTTAAAAAGTCATGTACTCACACATTATTTCCTAAGTGAGCAGTATGAAAGAAGAAATTATTCATATGATCTTATTTTTGGACAGTGATTGCATCTTTTATAAATGTGGATTTAGTAGCAGTGTTACATGGTTAGAAAATATATTCAGTTAGCTATTTTGTACAGTATTTTGATTGGTTCCAACAGATACCCTGGTATCTTATTTCTCTTCTATTTAACTAGTTAACAGCATTCATCTTTAAGTTCCAAAAGATTTCAAATTGACACCGACTAAAGCATGGCAAGGAATTAAAAAGTTAGCAGCTACAGCTAAAGGTTTTCTAACTAGCCTGTACTGAATAAATTTGGGGTTCTGCAGATACTGATTTACACATGACATACATAAAACAAAGGTGTGTAACATAACACAACAATACTTACAATACTCATCTATTCTATATATTTCATATTGTAAACCAGTCTGCTGTTAGATAGTAGTCATTTTTTGTAGCTTGTTACATTTCACAAGGGGTATACAAAACAAGTAGGCAGCTAATAAAAGAAGTGGAAACAAACGCATCACAAATTTTGACCACACATTCTTTAATGTAATAAAATGGCATACTTACCATGTCAGACTAGCAATTCCTGGTAAGGAAATGCTCACGTTCCTACATCTTCATTTACGTAATTCTCCCTGGAATACTGCAGAGTCTTGCTTGCTAAAAAGAGAATGGACACCAAGTAAACCTTGCAGGTTTGGCCCTAGGGAGTGGGGCCACAGGAGTGAATGTTGTTTCTGTTCTCTTAGCACTACTAGGGCTAGAGTGCTGCCACTAGTGACTGAATGGCTAGTATGACATTGGCCTTATTTGTTTTTTAGGTTTCTTAAGTCAGAGCTGTATTCAGTAAAGAAGATATTGCCTCCATGCCTAGTCAGCTATGATTAAGTCAGAAAAATTACAGTGAATGGTCCTTATTAACATAGGGCAACCCCTAAAATAAATTTCAGGTCCTAGGATACCGCAGTGGGAAGAATGTCACCATTACAAATAGACAAAGATGATTGGTGTCATTGGTACTGATCTCAGGGGCACAAATTGCTAATTGGTCACGGAACCCCTAGCTGTTATCACCTGTTGTATATTGTCACTTTACCATACAACATTCCCATCAAATGAATGCGCTGCCTGACCCCATTACACAACACAGTACAAGACACCTGTAAATATGTGCTCCCAACCTAAAGTTCCTCAGGCGATCTTCTTACCTTCACACTCCTGTGTGCACAATTTTGTGATTAAGGTACAACATTGATTACTTAGAAACAAGATTTCTAAGTAATTTCTAAAACAAGATTAATATTTTTGTGCTTAATTTTTGGAAAGTTCAGATGAAACAAATTAGTGGTGCTTTTAGTGTCCTTACATAGGAAGAAGTCAGTGTCAAAGTTATTGGAGAGATGTTCACTTTCTGACACTACCGGAAGGGCCAATCACAGGATTTTATTAGGTGACATTACCAAGTTCTCCTTCGTTGTAATATCCCCAGTGGAGTGCTGAGTACCTTTGTAAAGTATATTTATTATATATATATAATAAATAATAATAAATAAATAATATATTTATAATTTTATGTTCTTTGTGCTAACAGACATCACACAGCCATCCAGGATGGGTTCATGCTGATGTTGGCTTGGCTGATGTGTGTGTTCCATAAATGATCAAATAGGCTGTTGTGATGGTGGCCCCAGTGGGACTTTGGCTGCAGGGTCCAGGAACCAATGCCCCATTGTGGAAGCAGCCTTCAGTACAAAATGATGACAAAATCCACAATCATACCAGAAATGTGTATAAAGATGTCACTTTAATGTTGTGCAGAATCTTTTGTACAGTCATCAGGACTGGGCAGTGAACATGGCTGTAATTCAGTCATCTGGTTTATACAACAGGGATTAGTATTAATGAATGCCTCACATCAATGGTACCATAATAAGACTGGAATGTGCAGATCCTGGACCTAAATATTAGATCATTAAACATGAAAGAATTAGCACATCAGACAAGGCAGCCCTGGGAATATGCAATAATATTTTGAATAATAGTGGAGTCACATTCTAATGCATTCCGCTTTTTCTATAATTAACATTTAGAGATGATCAGTGAATGCTCTCTGCAGACAAATTAGTTGTTATAATACAGGTAATAATTACAATATCACACAGGAGGTTTTTCTGATTTAATTTGTGATGTCTTGCCATGGAAGAGGGTTCTTTACCTGAATAAAGGATCAGGAAATTTCCCACTCTGTATGTTATGTGTTATGGAACATTCACATGTAACAGTTCACTGAAAATCCATACATCTGTAAGGCTGCTCTGTTTTAGTAAACAGTAGTATCCCCGGATTACAATACAAGGACTGTAGATTTGTTCTTAAATTGAATTTGTATGTAGGTCGGAACAGGTAAATTATTTTAATAAATGCAAATAGGACAGATGTTTGTCTTAACATATTATTAGACAGCGTGGTGTCAGTTACTGTATAAAATCCTCCCTGTGAGTTATTCACAAACAAAGCCAACAAAAAAAAACTTTATGGAGCCTAGACATTCATTAACTTCTGGAGCAAGCTGTGCTTTGATATGCAAAAAGAAACAACTGCAGAATTTGTCTTGGTCATTAAAGAGTTACAAGGGCTTGCAGAAGAGCTCAGTCTCAGCTGTGTTTAGCAAAATATTTCTTCTGCAAGTCATGCAAACCACCTCCTCCCCCCCAGTAAGCCTCTGTCCTGCACCCAAGTCAGCAGGGAAGCTTTATTCGTATCTAGGAGTCGTCCGTATGTCGGATGTCTTTACCATTTACCATCATGTGACAGTGTAAAAATGGATCTCTCAGGGCAAATCCTCTAGGCCCCCCCCATCCACTCTAACTGATTGCTTATATAAGAAAAAGTTGCTGTTTTAATTTACCATATGTAGTCCTGCGCCCACTGGCTGTCCAGCTGCAGGGTCCTTTTAGAATGTGGAGAAGTCTTCAACAATGACATACAAGGACCGGACAGTGGGGGGACTTAAATAGATTTAAGTGAGTATATCTTGCATGAAAGGATTAAAAAAAAATCATGATGGAATATTATTTGCTCAGAGGTGAGCTTTGGACTTTAAAGTGTAATCCTAATGATGAACTGTTATTCACTAAGTTTTGGTCTGTAAGGATAACATTGGAAATATTTTACTACATCTGTTTTATTATCAGAAACTCAAAGCTGGTATTTTCCTTGTGCGCACACTTCCAGCGTTCAGCCTCCCCCTTCTTATCATGAACTACAAAATAGTTACTAATATGTTGTGGAGATCTGAGCATAGGAGTGGTTGGGTTATTTGACAACACAGTCCACAAAAAGCTGTGTTGTCAGCTCACAGCAGAACAATATTCTTCTGTACTTGCAGGATCTTTAAAGCTATAATAATGTGTAAAGATATATTTCAATACAACAGGCTGCCATCTTCTCCAGTGTCCTGAAAGTTTGTCCTCATCCATTTTTGAACTATAAACATTCCTGGCCTGTTCTCCACCACATCCATACACAACAAAACAGTAGGGGATTAGTCTGCTACATATCTGCTGTCCACTCAGCTATGAAGAATGTAGTTCATCTATGCCGACAAATATGCTGGGCAGTTAATTGCCCTTTCTTTACACAAATATGTTGATAAAGTAGTTCCCATACACATAATACATGATAATCCCATGCACTTGGCTTGTTAGGATCCATTTCATATAGCAGAACTTGTGACACGAATCCGCAGCCTGCTAATATGGCGGGCTCCTGGGATGACTCTGTCCATAACAAAGCTGAATGTTTTATGATGTACAAACTTTTAGATGTTGGATGGATTCACAAAACTACCCTTACACTGATTCAATTTATCCCCTGATCCAGGCAATTCGTGCCAATCATATAACAAACTACAGCATAAGGGAAGGACAAGTGTGGAGGACACAATTAGAAGGGGGCCCTTGGAAAGAAACCTGCACTGTGTATGCTACATACACCTAACCCCTGCACTTTGTTTGTTACATACACCTGACCCTTGCACTGTGTATGTTACATACACCTGACCCCTGCACTGTGTATATTACATACACCTAATCCCTGTACTATGTGTGTTGTATACACCTGACCCCTGCACTGTCTATGTTACGTACACCTAACCCCTGCACTGTGTGTGTTGTATACACCTGACCCTTGCATACACCTGACCCTTGCACTGTGTATGTTACACACACCTGACCCCTGCACTGTGTATATTACATACACCTAACCCTGGTACTATGTGTGTTGTATACACCTGACCCCTGCACTGTGTGTGTTGTATACACCTGACCCCTGCACTGTGTGTGTTGTATACACCTGACCCCTGCACTATATTTTTATATACACCTAACCCCTGCACTGTGTATATTACATCCATCTGACCTTTGTTCACCTGTATACAACAACTGTGCACGTTTCATGCCACCCATGGCAGCAAAGTTTTGGGTTTTATCTGACCACACACCCTTACACCCCTACCACTACTAGTGCAATTTTATTATTATTATTATTATTATTATTAATATTATTACTCAGGAATACCCCAGGTGTTTCACAGTCCTGGGGAGAATTGTTTTCTTCTGCCCCAGTTATGGAAACATTTTCTGTGACTGCTGCCCCTTTCCTGTCAGTGAGCAGTCTCACAAACCTAGTAACATACATATTATAGTATTATAAAAATACCATTGATATACCTTATGAAAGAACCCACAAGGCAAAGATTACATAAAACAACTCTTAGTATCATTATTTGTAATAAGACCGAGTCACACTATAATAACCTGAAAATAAAAACATCTTGCCGAAACCCGGGATCGAACCAGGGACCTTTAGATCTTCAGTCTAACGCTCTCCCAACTGAGCTATTTCGGCTGCTGGAAGCTAGGGGACCATCACCCGCTACAGGAGTTTTCTTTACAAGAGTCATTACCCACAGTCACCTGAAGTAACTATTATTACCATAAAATAACATCATTTTCGTTTTCCTGACTTGTAGCTCTCTGACATAGGACGGCACCTACCATACGGGTGCAGCACGTTCATCATACGTACACAGCGCCCTCCCGCGCTGCATGGCCTCTATTCACCAATACAGGATGACGTCACAGTCCAGTAATAGTACATCTCCCATAGGCAGCTCTGCTCGGACTGTGATAACAGATGTCAGAGTATTGTTACATTGTTACATTGTATTCTGCGGTAACTGTATCTTAGCAGAAACAATGTAACCCAGAGACCGAACACTCAGCGGGTGACAGCCACAGCTCATCCTAATGACGAGTTTTACCTGCTGGCCGCGCCACCTAGCGGCTGATATCACACATTGCAAGTACAAAGACTGCCCAGGTTCATGAAGAGCCATTCACCTGGATAACCTGCACGATGATCAGTGACTGCAGAATGATAGAGGAATGATAAAGTTACCTACATATCTGTATGTAGCTTTAGATGAACAATTATGATCATTTAAGGTGAAAGTCTGGCATGTGTACAGCATGTGGTACAATGATGCATCCCATGAGGACACAATCACCAGCCAAAGAAAAACTTCCTTTGAAGGGGAACGCAGCAGAAAGCCTCCTACTCATCCATCCTCCTTCCCTTTCAGTAATGTGGCTCTGAAATCCAGTTTTCCTATCATATTAGTATATTAACAGCCTCTGTGCTTTCCCAAAAAACAAAAGGACAATTGTTTCTAAGCTGTGAGAAACCAACTAAAACCCAACTCTGGAGTCTGTGTTGTATTGTTTTGTTGAGCATTACTTTAAATATACACAGATAAAAAAGGTCAGGAATTGCTTGGTTTAAGGTGATTTTACTCCTTGGTAAGAATATGACAATAATTTGCCAATTTTGCTTCATATGCAAACTTTGGAAAGTTCAGAACAATATCAGGATCATGACTACAGACTCTGTGGTATTAACCTCTAAGTATTGTTCTCTCAGTAAACTTGTAAACAGAATAATTCTGCAGATTTGTTTGAAAAAAAGTACAAAAAAAATCTGTGCTGTGCAGTAATGGTGGTTTCTGACTCAAGGTGCAAGAAGACAACAGCAGCACCGAGAAGCTATTAACAGCAATGACAAAAGAGCCATCATTCTCAGCTGATAAGAAGCCTCCAGTCTTCCTAGATAGAAAATTGATCTGGCCTCACATAGACTGGAATTCTGTTGTAAAGGTTCTTGTATAGTGGCAAAACTTTGTCTTCTCAAAATATTCTCTCCCTCTCTTCATCAAGAATCAGAATGGGAAGGAAACTCCCAGTCTGTGGCTTATATTTGGAGGTGACAGCTGAATACTTCTTGTTTGCTGGGGGAGGCTGTACATGCTTAGAATGCTTTGCAGTAACACCTAGTAGGACCCTAGGAGTTATCAGTTTGAGCCCTTGAATGCATTTTTGTCTCATGAGCAAAAATTAGTGAAATTTGCTTACTTATCCCTAGGAAATCTTTCCACTAGAATATCCAAAATTCTTCAGAGACTGCCAAGGAGACTTAGTGGTTCATTACCACCGGAAGACATTTTGTTGCACGTTTTCATATGTAACTGCTTTAAGACAGCTAATTTAAAATAAAGTGTG
Source organism: Pyxicephalus adspersus (assembly GCF_032062135.1). Classification (NCBI taxonomy): domain Eukaryota; kingdom Metazoa; phylum Chordata; class Amphibia; order Anura; family Pyxicephalidae; genus Pyxicephalus; species Pyxicephalus adspersus. Next base: position 59,013,141 of record NC_092858.1, read on the forward strand.
TGCAAAGCTCCTCCACACATTCCTCAGAGGAACGACATATGTGCACTCTGAATTTGTAAATAGGTGCTATTTAAAATGAATACACCACACCTAAGTATACGTCAGGTACAGAGCACACACATGGAGGTTGCATGTGTGCAGTTACCTCTATGATTTACACAGAGTAAAGTACATTTTAGCATGTTTGCATGTATTTAGTATGGCCATTACAATTTTTACTAAACAAAAAAGTCAAGTTGAATGAGGAAAGTTAGGCTTGGAATGGTGAATGCTGCTTAGTAGGGTCACAGGTATGAGTTAACAAGCACTTTAGAAAGAAGTGTAAGGGTTACATATACATCACTTGTTCTTGTATGTAAAGATATTTGTCCAAGCTAGAAATCTCTGCGATCACCGATAGTTCTATTTGTCTAAATAAAAGAAGATGATGATCTCAGCACAAATCTAATGAGGATGAGTAGATCTGTCACTGGTCACTGCTCTCGCTGACAGTTCTGGGTGTCTACAGAAAACTGTAGTCAGCATTGAAGCACAGAGCCGTGTCAGAGATGATTCAAGACCAATGAAAAGATCTGTGCTGACAGACAGTAAGTCAGGATGAAGAGATGTTAGAAAATGACGAGCATGTTGAGGTGCCTTGTGTAGTCACCACAATAATTTACAGGGCTGGGCCAATTGTGAAAATTATGACAGTTATAAAATAGATAATATCAGAAAATAAATGGAAGACTTTTTTTTTCATAGTAAAACACAACAAAGATTTAGGTGCAACAGTCGCATTAAGCCTAAATGAACCTTTAAATCCAGCCATTACATTCTGGGTGAATCATACTAAATTGTGTTCAATGCCTTACATTCAGTCTCTTTTTTAAAGCAGCTACATTTTTCTCGAGTAGAATGTCCCATTCCCTGCCAGCAGCTGCAGAAGGACATCTGGTCTTTACGTGGAAGCAGTAATATTTTTTTGCCACGCCCTTTCTCTTGCCCCAAATCTCATGGCCCTGTTCATTTATAAAGCTCTGGCTCTGCTTCTGCAGGGGCTATTTTTGACTACTGCGTCTCCACAATAAAATAAGCATCCTTTACTGAAGAATGATGACAGGCAACAGGCTTTTCTACTCAAGCTCATGTCATTAAAGACAAAATGGGGTTCAGTTGGCCTTTAATAAACTTCTTTAGTAAACCAATCCTAAAATTTATTTTGATGAGAGGTGTTGCCTCCCTCACATGGTTTCCCCAATTATCATGCTTCATTTTCTTATAGTACAAAGAGTCAAAATGCTATCAAACAGAAATACAATATATGGAATGTATGAAAATAGATTTTTATTAAGTTACAATAAAAGGTTTTAATTGGCACTTAGAAAAAGTTTTTATTCACGAACATTTATTGTAACACGTTTTAACATTATTCTCTTTTTCAGATGGTCCCATTCAAGTTAATAACAATTTAAAAAAAGGAAGAGATCTATGTTTAACATATCCAGTCACTGGATAGATATTTGTACCTTTCCAGCAGGTTGTGTCCTAAAACTTTGCTGTGTTACAGATGTCCAGCTACAGGGATCAGACTTCTGGGTGCGACAGATATTTGCTCCTCTAAAGCCTGTGTAAGAATGCACTGCTTGCCAGGTAGGTAAGTATCCATCTTGTTTTACAGGCCAGGTTTAGTACCATTTACTTCCATTTTTGACAGGGTAGCAAGAAGTTGTAAGGTTTTTACATGCAGATTGGCCATATTCTCACATAAAGAGATCACAAGCAAAAAGGGAAAAAAGAAATGGTTGGACAACCATTTTACTACTCAAATCATGAAATGAAATTACCATTGTAACAGGTGAACCAGTTGCAGTATTCTGGAATAAGTACCGGTGTCCCCTGCCATGCCAATGTAGCATTTGTTAACCATAAACAATACATTACAATCAAGGCACAGAGTGTAACAATGCAATAATTAAAAAAAATAAACATATTTACATATGTTAATTATACTTCACTAGTTCACCGTTAATAAAGTGCATAATGTATAAACACTGTATAATTTTCTTGATATATTAAAATTGTATTCAGACAACCTGAACAGCAATTATTAAACAAATCTATTTATCCAACATGTCTTACAGAAGCACATTCATGTTAGTGTGTTCATTCCTGCCTCATAGGGCTTCATAGACATTCTCTAGAGATCAGGGCACTCACCAATGGTGGGATTAACTAGAAAATACTGACTCCAGCTTCCTTTAGAGATAGCAGCAGAAAAATCTATTCATCCAGGTTTAAAACCTGCCAATGAACAAGGCAAGTAGGTGACAATCACATATCACCAATCCAAAAGTTTACAGTCTTGTTGATTATTTTCTTATTAATTTAAAGTGACTAAAAACAATTTTCTTCAAGTTTATACTTCATTTTTAAAATTATAGTTCAGAAGGTATGTTTCTTTCAGAGGAGGAATTATAGTAATAATATCTTTGTTCCGACAATCCGCTCATAGTACAAGTCTTTGTTTTGTACATCAACAAAATGTCTCCAATGCCTGCTCAGCATTCTTCCAGTTGTGAAAATTACTTTTGTACCATGCAACTGTTGAGAATAAGAAAATAAACAATATAAAAATTGTAAATGATTTTTTGAAGTTATAATAGCATTCAAAAATAATAATGACTGAAATGTTAGGTGCAAATAAATAGAAAACTGTCCTGAAAGATACCACTTTTTATTTTTTTTACTTTAACCTCCCTAGCGTTATAATTCTATCCAATTTTCTGTGCAAAAAGCGTTACTTTTTTTGCATGAAAATATATTTTAGGTTGTAGGCTCTAATTCTTAAGCAAAACTCACCAAAATATGTCCAATAGTTAATAAATGTAATATTAAACTTTAAAAAAAAAATTAAAAATATATAGGTAAACATATGAAATAACTGTACAGTAATATATATATATATATATATATATATATATATATATATATATATAATGAAGATTTCTTTGTATTGGACTCAATACAGCTATTTTGCATTGAATCCAATACAAAAAGATGCTCAGCACTGTTCTCCCCAGCCCCTTATATACCAGGTGCACCACCCAGTACTTTTCAGCAAACATCCAGCTGGTTACTGAAAATTTGGGACACAATGCAGGAGCACAGGACAGCTGGGATATAATACAAAGAGGATTTACAAATGGGACATACATATATGAAGTAGAGGGAGATAGTAGAAAGCCAATATATAGGGGTTACTAGATTCTTATGTCAACAAATACTGGAACACTATATATTTGTCATGCGGACCCACCCACATTTTGACCACCCACCTACAGCATCTCCCCACCCAAAGAGAACACTGCTTGCCCAGAAGACAAGAACTTGTCTACATCCAAATGACTGTTAGAGGCATGTGTGTCAAAGGGTTTTTATTTCACCAAAATAACACAGATTTTAAGGAGATTGGTTAGATAAAGGCAACCCTTCATGTGACTCTTCTTTTAAAACTTAAGACTATACAATACCAACACATGGCAAGCTAGAATCATGTTATTTAACATAAAGTGTAAAACAAAAGATCATACCGGTTTGCTCAATGCCTTCTTTCCAATGTACTTTGGGCCTCCACCCTAAACTGTGCATTTTTTCTGACTTCATTACATATCGAATGTCATTAACAGGCCTGCAAAAAACAATTGGCATATGAAGCAGGATAAAGGTCAATAATTAAAGAATAGATCTTATAAGCACATTACCTGTCATTTACATAATCCATCCAACACTCCGTTTCGGTTTCTGATGATGTATGATGAATCTTCGGAAGTGAAAAAATATATATATATATATTAGATAAAATGTCACCTTTGCTTTTACAATTTAAATAATCATGTGACAAAGATTAATGCTCACTGTGCACCCCTTCTTCCATACAACTAGACCTCCACATCATCACTACCAAGGCAACACAAAGTAAATTTCTTCATTACTACTGCAACTTTATTCAACATGAAAAAGCACAGAAGAAGTACAAGAATTTTTTATTCACTTGCACAATGTGCTTTTTTAAGGCGGTTCTTTAGAACAGCCCCCTTGCATGTCACAGCCTTCAACTCCTGTAGTAGTGTCCGATTGCCCTATGAACTGCCATACCCGACTTTCTTAACTTTCTTTTATGCAGCTGTCAGGGGAGGAGAGAAGAAAAACACTATAAACTTTGTAGGAAAATACTGGCCAAATGGACTCAGGCTAATAAAATTACATAGGAGCCAGCAGCAGCCTCTGAGCTTCTGGATGTCTGTAAAGGGAGGCTTTTACTGGAAATAACAAAAACCCTAAATCACCTACCTAAAGTTTATAAAAATATATCAGAGATGGCAAAAAAGCCAAACACAAAAATGTTTTTGTAATTTTAAGATCAATCAACACTAAAGTATTCAACCTCAAAATCAGAACTGTAATAATACATCAGTAATACATTAGGGACATACCATTTGGATCAATTCTTTAGCAAGTTGTGATACAGATATTTCAAAACTTGAACCAATATTGTAAATTTCTCCAGCCTTCCCAACCTTTAGGACTGTCAGCAACGCATCGACAACATCAGAAGCATACAGGAAACTTCTCATCTGCTTCCCGCTTCCATGAATGCAGCTTAAAAAGAAGAAAAATACTTGGATTGTTTTTGGAAGCTTTGTCGTCATCATCATAACACATACAATATATATATATTTATATATAAAAAATAATCTATATCAACTGAAGAATTTTATTTATATACTTTTCAATAAAAAGTCACAAATGGATTTTTACCATTTTCTGTTGCGTTGCAGAAGAGAAATAAACTTGGGTATAACCTGAGAATAAAGAAAACAAATGACACACCAGAACACAATGAAAAAACAATGAAATCCCATTTAATAAATAATTGTGGGAGAATAAAATCTGTGGGAGACATAGATTTGAAAAGAGTTGGCTGCCCCCCATTTGAAATAAAGGAAAGAACCTTTTACTACACACTAGTTCAGGTCATGGGAGAGATGCTACAAGTGCACATATAGAAGGGCAAATATCACCTAAATTAGGTCAACCTAAACCATCTTCTAATCAGCAGCCTTTGAATAAGAAGCACAAATCTCCCTCTGTCTGGTGATTGCTTATTTTCAGCTATCAATAGGACAAGGTGAAAAATCTAGTTGTGTAATGTCTTTTCACTGGGGAATCTGGAGTTAAAGGACTTGTGGCCAGCAGATCAGGGATCAACATGCGGGGCGAATCACCGCCAAGAGCATGTCAGACAAGGAAGTACAGAATCTAGGTGTATAGCTGCTTCATAGCCACTGTAAGTGCTCATTATTAAATACTCATTATGAGTATTTTTATACAGTCAACCTATATTTATGGCAGAGAAACATAAAGAAATAAAGTATATTTGCAAGGAGCATTAGTAGGTCAAGCACTAGATTTGATGAACTACATATAGAAGAAAATGATGTTTTCAAAAAAGAAATAGATCTATTTAATGAGAAATGCGTCTTTAGAGGAGGGTAAACAAAAGCACTATAACTTGACAACTAGGCATTTATTAGCCTAGTGCACACTTGGGCACGGCAGAGTTCTAATTTCACAGGGTTATTTCAGGACCCATGGAGAGAAAAGAAGCTACAGTGACTATAGAAACAGCAAAGGACAATTAACATCACATAATGGCACTGCTTCATACTGTTTGACTTAAGTAAAGATGTGGTAAGCAGGCTATAAAACTAGAATTACTGGAGAGGAAAAACAGATGTTAATCATGTTGTTTTATTCTAATGCTTCCACAGAGTCATCTAAATGACAGCATAGAAACACACCTCACCACCAGCATCTTTACAAGGGAGCAGAAGACACTGAACTACAGACTAATTTACAAACACATAATATGAATATTTTATAGCAATGTATAGAAAAGACTATGTCAGGAATTCTAACACAGATGTGCAGGAAATGAGCCAGCCAACATAATGAACTTACCTGCCAGCTAGAATATATGATGCTCATAATTTGCAGCAATAATGAGGCAGGTTTTCATATGTAAAAGCTATATGCAAGTATACTGCTTCCATCATTTTAAAATGGACAACTACAAGAATATGCCATGGGCAAGGGTATGTGTCTTCTATTCCTATGTGTTTGCTTCCAGAATAAAATCATTTTCTTTTATTTTTATTTACTTTGTCATTTGGTTGACAATCTTTTACATTTTCAGCACTTGTCACACTACATTTAAGAAAAAATATTAGTGCGTGTCATTCATAATAAAGAAAACGGTGCTACGAATATATATAGAAACAACCTGGTTTTGTTTTCCAGAGGGGAACAGAAAATGACTTCTGACTACCATAACATATATAGGTATAAACATCAGGAAAACTTACTTTTTCTGGGTATTGGTGTGGTCCATAGACATTGCTACTTCTGGTAATGATAACTGGAAACTGGAAGAAAAAAAAATGTAAATATCTGGCAAAGCTTGGGACTCCTACATAGCATTGATTAGCCTACAAAGAGGGAATTACATGGGGGGGGGGGGATTCGACAAAAACCCAATAGTTTGAATTATTACTTAAATTATTATAATAAAGAATATTGTACACTTTTAAAGACATAGTGCGGTTATCCTAAACTGTCCTGTTCTCTCCCAAAATTTGGCAGCTGCTGTTTACATTCAGTGCTGTCCCCATGCCTAACTGTTACAGGCACCTTAAAAAGCGAGGACGCTAAAATGCATAGACACTGTGTGAAAGGTGCGGATGTAAAAAACAAACAGCATGACTGCAAACACTAAATCTTGGAAAGTTTTGCAAAAGTGAAGGGGGAGCTAGTTTACTTCACTGGAAGGAAATACTTGGGATATCTGCAGATATTTGCTTAAGGCTGACATTTTTCCCCATAGTACAGTGCTCAGGCCGTGTAACCTACTGTTGATAAAAGCATGCTATATGTGTTCTCTTGACCCTTGCAAACAGTCTAGCCACCATCTGAAGGACTGCACAGGACGAGTTAACAATCATTTTATTTATTAAAAGGGGTTGTTGTGTTGTCAGGCTGTAACGGGAAATGCTACTACTGGGTGGCTTTCCAGGTAAAAAGCTTTGTAACAAAAAAATAAAAACAACAACATAAGGCGTGGTGACAAGAGCACTGAAAACCAGACTTGGGGTTTACGTACTCTTTGGACTCTATAAAACAGGGAATCTGACGTTCCCTAAAAACATTAATTGGTGGGAATTAATTACTGTCATTGAAACACATGTCTGATTCCCAGTTTAATAAATAGAGCCCTTTCAGTTTTTTTAAATCCATTTGTCATTTATTATGAAAGAATCTCACAAGGACTGCTAAGCAAATTCGCACACGATTCTTGTGGTGGTCACAACTTTAAATTCAAATTCTATCCCTCAGAAAGACACCAATAAGCCTTTCAGTGGAATAAAATGTGAATACCTTTTCATCATATTCACGTGGCGAGCAAGTGATGCTTCCATCAAACTGGATAACCAGCACCAGTGGGCTGACCTGGTGCACAAGAGCTACACCAGAAGGAAAAACAGAAGCCACATCCAGGTAGGCTGTGCACTTAATATGCGTTTACATTTACCTAGCCTGGGACCTACCTAATTCTGTGGTTGGATTAATATTTATATATATTAAAAAGTGACTGGATATACTTACATCACCAGTGACTGGATAATACAAGAGCGGCCTACTTAATATATATACCATTTACTGCAAGTGCAAGCAACATTCTTTTTTTTTTTTTTAGAAAGTAAAGAAACACTTTTGTTGTGAAACAGACATTGATTAAACCCAACTATTCTCATGAGTAGGAAAAAATACCACCACAGATGCTATGCAAGCACTAAACGGCATCCATGTATTTATGCTTTAACTCTGGGCAGATTACAGACTGTAGCTTCATGGGGTAAACAATTTCACCATGAAAGAAATGAATGACAGCTGGTGTCTTGCAGAGCAGGTGGGACATTTTGGGCTCTATCCTAAATACATCCAGCAGTATAAATAATCATTTCACACTTCACAACATATGGCTATGTGATGCTTCATTTACAGACATACCCCACTGAATAGAGCTAAGACTCCCTGTGCTAATATAAACTTGGCTCTCTTATCGCCTCCTTACCTTGTATCTTTCCCAGAAAGACAGCACAAAGCTTTCTGCAGCTGCTTTGGACGATGCATATGGATTTGTTGGCCGTTTTGGTGAAGTTTCATCAAATTCCTAATGAAATATGAATTTTTAAATATGCCAGTGATGTGGAATAATGTTCAGAATGCTGGTCAAAAAACATTCTATAATAAAGAGATTCATTTGCATAAATTTGCACTGGGAATAAAGCTATTCAAATTTTCAAAAACTCTGCTTACTCTAATGTGACCTCCAACTATTTCAAATGTGTTCGTAAAAAGGGGATTCATTAAGCTCAAGAACAGATCTGCAATCTATTGCTCCCCAAAGAAAACACAAGCAGTTTTGGCAGGGTGCTAGCTGTGAACCCACTTGGGCACTTTTACACACATTTGCTCAATACAAACTTTGTGCTTAAAGTTTCTTTTGTAAGTAGAATACATTTTAATTACATGTGCTGTCCTTCTGTGCCCTTCACTAATTCTTTTTTGCCACTCTAGGTTGCTCATTCCTTATTTGGACTATTAAAAAAAAACTTCTTTTTTCCTATGCAAATTATGAAAGGAAGATTTCTGAACAGATACGCCAACATGCTTTCAATAGCATATTTAGCATTTTATAGTACTATGTTACTATGATGTGAACAAGATCTTGTCAGTTGAAGATTCTGTTTTAAAGTAAAAATCTTTAATCTAATAAAGTGGGTAAGAGTATTGCAAGTTTTTAATTGCTGTCTGGAGCAATTGAAAAAATGTATTCTCCAAGACACACAAATATACACCCGACACAGGTTCTAACATTTCGCTACGCTACTAGCAGAGGTCACTATCTCAGTTTGTGACACCCTATTACTGGAACAGGAGTTTTCTGATAGATAAATGAACAAATTTTGCACCAGTGTCCATCTTGCCATGGCACAATCACCAGTATACCAAAGATATAGAATAAATAAAGGCAAAAAAAAAAAAAAAAATCAAGACCAACACTACGCACTATATGTATATTCATTAGCAATAGAAAAAACATAGTATTTCATGAACCTAAATCAGTTCTGGATTTATACAAATGTTTGTTAGCTAAAAGAGTGGAGCCTGTAGAATGAAAGTTTTTAAGCTAGCGATCACAACAAATAACAAAAGTCTTTTTCGACATGTGCATCTAATTTCAGTAGCTGGTAAGTACAAAAAGTCTGGTATGTTATGACTATAATGTTCCTGACATAAATGGCCATAAAATCGGCCAGATTTTGAAGACTGAAGCCAGGGATGGCTTGGTGTGGAATTTGTTTTCAGCGGACATTAGTTAAGCAGGTAATGTTGGCAGGTAGAATTTCGCAACTCAACACCACAGCCTTCTATTGTGCATGAAATAATAGTAAATAATGTTGGGCTCACAGGGTATCAACATTAGGGAAATGCTTACCTCAACAAGACTACCACCATATACTTCATCCGTACTTATGTAGACAAACTTTTCAACACCAGCTTCATAAGCTGCACTAAGAAGAACGTGTGTACCATATGTATTAACATAGGCAAATTTAAAAGAATCTGAAAAAGATAAATCTTCAAAAAAGAAAGAAACTTGTTAGCATTTAGTCTTACACCATATAGCCTTATATCATTAAATAAAAAATAAGAATATTTAGCATCCACAGGAATCAGTTCTGTTTCCAACCACCAATATAGACACTCAAACAAACTATAACACCGTGGATATGGAAGCACATTTGTAATACTATTGTTCCCTTCATGAGGCTTGTCATGGTTGAAACCACAGGAAGAAGACAGGATTGTGCCAGCTTGTTATACTCTTTAGTGCTTTATTACATTGCTAAATAACTTAAAACTTTACTTTTGATGAGAGAAAAACTAATTCCAATCATTGCAAGCGTTTAGGGCTTTTAGAAAATGTAACAGGCCAAGTGATAGGGACTCCAGTCTTCACTTTATTAAAGAGCTACAGCCACAACTACTGTGATGAAGCGGATGGGAGCTGGAATCACAGTAAGCGGACACCACAAGTGTTGGAAGGCAGCAACAGTCAAAGATCTCTGTAGGTGAAGATTGGGGACACCACTGCCCAAATAGTAAGCATGCTTTTTTTTTTTTTTTTTTTTTTTTTACAGGCTACTTCTATTGCTCTAGCAACTGCCATTCAGTGATAGACCAAAGCCAGATAAGCATATATATCACTTATATGTTTATCAATCTTTCAGCAAAATTTAAGATACCATTTACATAAATCCTGTAGTAGAAACATTTTAAAACAAGTTAAAACATCAATTTCCAATTTGAGCCAAGTGAATCATAAGAAGCAAAAATCAGATGACAGCAGTTCTACAAAATGTGTGTATTAGATTGCCTTAGTATTTGATGCTTTAGAGTGATGGAGAAGCCTGTAAATGACATGCTCATGTGTTCTATTTAAGAAGTCTTTCAGAGGAGACAGTTGTACTTTTTCTATTGTAGGTTCAGACACTCACCTACATGGGTCTGTGCAGCAAAATGCAAGACCACATCTATATTCTCTACTTCAAACAGATGTTTTACAAATCGTGCATCACAGATGTCTCCCTGGGGAACAAAAAATCAAAATTAGATTAGAAATATAAAAAAACATCAGAAGTTGTTCAATAATAAACAAGCTGAACTACAGATCAGTACAGAAAATACAATGACTAGTGTTGGTCAAATATCTCAATGTTTGATTCGACAGCTATTCGATCAAATAGGGGGATATTGTTCGGGGAATCGAATGTCAATATCGAACACCATCAAAGTCAATGGTGGGAAAATTCAAGTTATTTTTCGGGAGTGTGAAGTACTGCAAGAGAAATCAGGGGAGAATTTGCACCATCGAATCCGGATCCCGTGTTTTTCAGGTCGGGTCTATCTGAATGCGAACAGCCATATTCGGGTCGATTATAAGGACAACCTGAATTCAAACACCAACACTAATAATGACATTTTGTAAATTGTAATGGGTGCAGAAAAAAAGAAAGCTGTGTGGATTTTCAGCAATGTCAACTAATATAGTTGAATGCCAGCATTAGTGAAACGTGACCTAAAATGTATGTTGTGGTTGGTGACATACCTGTAAGAACTTGTAGTTTGGTTGATTTGCAACTGAATCAAGGTTTTTCAAGCTAGCACAGTAATCAAGCTGGAAAGAACGAAAAGAAATTAAAATTGCAATAAAAAATATAAATCCCTTTTTAATTTTAAAGCTTAATTGTATAACCCATAAAATACTTAAAATGTTCAATATTTCATTGAAAAAAAAACAAAGGCCTCGAGAAATGCTGAGACAAACATCACATGGATTTTTGACTACCACCCTGATGAAGGTCCAATAAAGAAAAACAAAAACTCACTGACAGACAATGTGTGACTCACAATGCAGAAAAGTGGGCAATACATACAGATCTTACCTTGTCTACATTTATAACCAGATATTCAGGATATTTTTCAACCAGAGAAATGATCATATGAGATGCTCTGTAAAAGAATATATGACAAACATAAACTGCACTGATATTACAAAAAAAAACAAGTATCTTTAGTGATTTTGTGATGCCTCCTACTAGCAGAACATATTGAGGAATTCCTTTTTTATGTTCTACATACCATCCGCAGATAAAAGTTTTAGAAATGTAAGTGGAAATTCCACAAATATCATTGTAGATGATTAGAAACATGTCAGTAATAACTGGGCTGCACTCCTGGCTGACTCCACCAACAGAATATAGTGGAATAAAAATATTGGATGAATAATGGAGGATGTATAAGACCTTAATAATGAACATTCTTTTTTCTCTTGACCCTGACACTTCATCCAAAGGGTTGACAACATGCAACACTACTGCCGAACTTGTGTCAACCTTGTTACTTTCTTCAAACTGCACCTAAACAGGTCCTAGGTGGGGTAAAGGCATCTTCCTCTATGATGGTATGCTCCACAGTTTCCTGCCCACTTCCCAAACATTAATGGGTTAGCAATTCTCACTACCTGCTCTGCTCCTTTAGATTCCTGGATGAGCTGTTTCCCTCATCTCTTGCATTTTTTTTTCTCATTTGCTGCTCCTTACATTGCTATACATATCCCCATTCAATAACCCCTGTTCTTCTATCAGTTTCATTATTACAATGGGCAGGAACAAAGTGCTAGTTCTGTGCTTATTACCATTTTAGTCCTTAAGGAATAAGAGTGATATTTCCATCTGTCCCTCATCTTCAGCCTAAATACCTGTAGACATTTCACATGTAGGATCATCTTTTCCATCCATGTATCATTACTGGTCCAACTATTCTTTCATTTATCTCCTAAAGGTATGCCTAGACATAAAACTCTCCTGCAGGCTTCCTCCTCTCTAAAGCTGCGTACACACTTCCAATTTTTATCGTTGGAAATGAACGACGAACGAACGACGAACGACCAATTGGCCAAAATCGTTCGTAAAAAAAGTAACCAACGAGGATAGTAGTTGGAAATGAACGACCGGACCGGCGGATCGGATTGGACGACGATCGTTGACCATCTATCGTGTGTACGGTTGTTCAGTGATCGGTCATGGTCTGAGCATGCGCGATGATCGAACGTTCGCTCACTTCCTGTGGTGCACGTCACTTCCTGTATCGTTCAAACGATCGCATCTATCGTGTGTACAATATCTGCGAACGATTGTGTCGTTATCTGTATGTACAGGATCGGTGCTATACGATCGTTCGTCGTTCGTTTACCAACGATAATAATTGGAAGTGTGTACGTAGCTTTAGACTGGTCACTCCAAGCCCTCCTTTACACTGCCTGTTCGGTCACTGCTCTGTTTTGTCATCAGCCTCAACATATCCCCTTTAATTTTGTTCTTGGTGCCGGAGCAGCCACTTTTCACCGACAAACCTCCTTGAAAATACATTGTGTTCATTTATTAAAAGATACTTGCGAACTGGATTTCCTCCAGGACCTTTAGGTAATGAAAATGTGTATGTATTGCTGAGTTGTACTGGATATGTATTCTGACCAACTATTGTGTGAACAAGTCAGTCACAACAGCATTGCATGGTTTTATGGGGTCAGTAGACGAAGACATGTGCATTGTAGGGAGTAACTAAGCACAACTTCAGCGTAGTACTACCGGACAAGAAGCAAAGCCGGTGTATGCAATAAGCAAATATTGCTTTCTCTATGTACGTGCATATTACCATGCTATACATGCACAAACATCCACTTTTATATGTACAACAAAAAAAATAAAAGTACTATACATTCCCTTTACACACTTATCAGATTGTTCACTGTTAGCTGATCTCTCCCATATCTGTAGTAAAAAATTAAAAGACTGAAGGTCCCTTTTAATGCACTGCCTAAAGCTATCAAGTCGTATTTCTTACAAAATCACCTGGGAGAAATATGTGAAGGCACAAGATCCTCACAAGATGAGCACAACCTTTTAGGAAGCCACCAATCAGCCAATGTCTACAAAGGAAACATTTATCCTGAGAAACAGAGGCTTTTGTAAAAGTTTGACAAACTTTAACCCCTAACTAATAAAGAGTTGGAAACCCCATTAGAACATTCTAGATGAAACCTAAAGGTTCTGAGAATATTCCACTACTGGAAACAAAGAACAAAATTCCAGCCCCTAGCTTCTAACTGGGAATAGGACAACAGCCAATATTAGCCCTATTTAGTACAGCGCTGTGTAATATGTTGGCGCCATATATAAATCCTGTTTATTAAGAATATTTTCAGTTGAGTGCACCACACATATTCATATTTTTGTGCCAGCTAGCAAGAAATCACTGGAGATGGGCACAGTAACCCGTGTCTCAGAGGTGACGAGGAAGCTGGGGAGGCAGAGGCTCCCAAAACATGCTACGCGTCTGTCTGCCTCCATATTTCTGACCCAAACTCAGCAAGTGTGCAGCTAGTGAGACCAGGCAATCATGTTACTGTTTGACTCATCAATTTATTTAAAATACATGTCTACTCCAGGACAATAATATCATGAAGGCTGGATCCCATCACGTATAGGGGGAGGACCACAGGAGACTGGACACCTGATGTACCCGGAAGTATCAGACGCTAAAAATTCTTTTTAGATTGCTGCCACTAGGGCACATAGGGCAGGAAAGTATTTCCAATTCAATTACAGGCTGGGATACTTTTAAAGTTCCACTTAAGATTTCCATGATCAGCCCGGTCATTATTGAGGTAAAGGACAGGCAATGTCCCATCTGTAATAATGTGTCTTACTTGTCGAATCAGTTCGGGTTTCTGGCGGCAAAGTTAAGTTGCACATGCGCAGCGTCAGCTTTGATTGCCAGGGGAACCCATCTTCCCTTGCGTGTGCCAGGCAGGCACATCATCTCAGCACGCCCAGGTGATACACCAACCCAGGGCAGCCAATCAAGATGGCCGAAGATTGAGGAAAAAGGATAAGGAAGATGGCGGCTCCCTCCAATGGAACGCTGATAGGCGAGTCATGCAAGGTTTACTTTCACTTTAAACTTCTATACAGTGACAAAGATACCTAATAAACACATTTGTGATGGCGGTCTCTGTATTCCTGTGCTGTAGGTGGATGTATATTGGACACACATACAATGCAGATTCCTCTGATCTGTTGGTGGTATTATATCCAGTATTTATATAACACCAACAGATTCGGCAGCATTGTACAAAGTTCAAAGTCATGTGACTAGCTGTCCCTTAAAGGAGCTCACAATGTAATGTCCCTACCACAGTCACATGTCATTAACACAGTCTAAGGTCAATTTATTTTGGGGGGAAGGTATGGGAGGAAACCCACGCAAACACAGGGAAAACATGCAAACTGCATGCAGATAGTGTCCTGCCCAGGATTGGAACCTGGGACCCAGTGCTGCAATGCTAACCACTGAGCCACTGCCCATAGTGATGTGTTTGCTTGGAGGGTAGTAAATACCCCTGCACATTACAGGCTGCTTTGGAGGCCTCAATGAATGTACACACGTGATGGGTGAATAATAATAAAGCCATTCATTGCCAGATCCATAACTAACCCTCACACTGCACCCTGCTGACCGGCTGTCTGTGATATTGTGTGTGGATGCTCAGCTCCTCTGAGCTGTAAATGTATGGTCTGTGTATACCACAGTGTCCCCATAATATTGACACCGGAAGTTACTTACATGAAGCCAGCTCCGCCGGTTACCAGCAGCCTCTTGCTAAAGCCCCGTTCGCTTTCTGTACTCATAGCGTTTGTTTCACTTTCGACCACCTACAAGCACGCACAATACACAAACTATTCACAACACCTGAGCATCACGGCAGCCTCACTTTACGACTCTACCTGGAGACGTACACGTCGCTAGGTTTCGCTTTCTCCCCGCACCCGCTCATGTGGCGCAGCTGATTGGACACGTTTCGTGACGTAACACTGTGTCCCCGCCCCCTGCAGATGTGGCGGCTGGAGTCGCACATGTCACCGGGAAGCGGATAGGAGGGAGATGGTGGCCGGGCTGTTGGTGGCGGCGGCGGCGGGGTTGTGGCTGCTACACACGGTGCAGGCCAAGACCGTGCATGGCAGCTTTGATAGCGCCCTGGCCTGGCACAGCCGGGGGCAGCACATCTTCACTTTCTTGTTCCATGGTGGGTACAGTATGGCAGCTGCAGGAATACAGATATTGGATTGTATCCCATGCAGGGGCTGGGCCTAGTGCCTGTGTATACTGGTATACACATCATCCTTTATTATACAAAGCAGCCTGATATCACACCAGATCTATGCTTACACCCTAACATTTCATAATATATGTGATCATTACACAGTGCCTGATGATGGTTATATTACGCTACTTCCTGTATACAGTGACAACGCAGCGTCCATGTCTCCTAGATGTTGTCACCGTGCCATGGCTCATTGTCAGGCATGTTCTGCCATTGTCCCCATAAGGTATCCCACCCCGGGAAAGGCCAGCATTCACTGGTGATTGTAAGAGATCGGCACCATGGAGATGAAAAATGGTACAGACAATTCATTAAAAAAAGCAATTTTATTTAGAATACGCAGCGCTTCGAATAGTGATCCACTTGGCGTGCACAGCTACGTCAATACCGATAGAGAATCTGAACCTGGACGATTATTTAGTATTATATGTGGATCTATAGACAAGCGATGATCCCTGTCCACACACAACACACACATTTATGTGCACACACTGTAGACGTCATCTGGTCGAGAATTGCTGCAGCATAGACATGAATAGTCAGAGTATTCCACTCTTCCATGGACAATGTATCTTATTGTAGATGGCCCAATAAGAATGATCTTACTATCGTCATTTCCAGACTCTCACAGGGTGCACAGTGGCCCTCTCATGTGTGTTGTTTGTTTTTTTTATGCTTTTAGGCTGCGTTTACACCTCTCATTTTTGTAATAAAATGAATGACAAAGCAGTAAAATACATGCAATTATTGGATTTGTAATGCACTTACACATTTTTGTCTTTTTCAGGGGAACAAGCTGTGTTACGTGTTCGCATTAGCAATGTTGCAGCTGCAGTTGGGAAGGATGCTGCTCTGTACTTGTATCAAGATGAAGAATGGGTTAGAATGCATGGGAGTATGGAGGAGTACAGCTGCCCGGAGAGATTGGCTTTGGCACAAGTAACAAGTGAGTGTTACATTCCATGCCGGTGTTACATAAAGCAACCTGCAGCCAGTGATTTGTTTACATAAATACTAGTGTACCTATTCAAGAAACTAAGTGGAGTTCAGGAGCCCCAGTGGTATAAATGGGTTTTGTCTACCAATTTTGTGTTACGGATTATATACCAGCACAGTGGGCACTATTTTCTCCTACATATCCCTTATCACATCTCATACCCACCTCTGGGCACTAATTAGTTATTATGCAGACTGACACTTGCGAGGCTCCAGGCAGATCAACACTTTGTAGCCAACAACTTCTCTTTGGCACAGGCTTTCCTATAACATGACTCCCCATATACTCCATTCACATCACATCCCAATGCTGGGCCTTTTGGAAGATCAGGTGTGATACGATGTCTGTGGTGATATCTCTATCTGGCCCTTCCTAACTTTTGTCTTTATTATGAGATTATAGTGTTCTTTAGGGGTTTCTGCATGTTTTTTGCACTCACTGCAGATTGGTCTATATTAAGCTACAGATTTTTTAAACCGTCCTACAGAGTGGTAATGACTATACAAAGATTAAAACAAATAGGGACAGGAATACTTTTTTGTGTATTTGTGTAGAATGGTGAACTGATGTTTATTCCAAAGGTCGGTTGATTCTCCTTCCTCTTTTTGTAGCTCTTGGAGACTTCAAAAGCCCGATCAACTTATAATTTCAATTTTTCCTATAGCCCATAACACTCAACACTTAAAGATACGAGGGGGTGCTGAGAAGTTCCTGGCTTAGCCCAGAAAGAAGAGAGCCAGAGTTATGAAATAACACATTTTAATCAACATATTCCTCCCTGGGACTGATGCACTTTGTTCTGCGTAGTTGCAGCTTTTCTAGACCGTTCAAATAAAAGTCCTTGGGTCGGGCCGCAAACCAGCTCTCGGCATCTTTGACGTCAGAACTGTCCTCAAGACGTTGCCCCTTCAGGTGTTTCTTCAAATTTGGGAACAGATTGGAAACCCAGGGTGTTCAATTTGGCAGCCCCAACATTGGATGCGTGCGCAGGTACATTGTCCTTCAAAAAAAGGATCTCTTTGGTCTACTTTCCATGGGATTTCCTCTAATTGCCTCCTTCAGTTGGTCCAGAAAATTAACATAATACTGTCCGGTGATACTAGAGCCCTGAGGCAGGTAGTCCACCAACAGAACTCAACATGCTCCCGTGAGATGTCACGTATCTGGGCTATCTTCGCCGGTCCTCAATAATCGGCTCATGGACAGCATCGCAGGTTGCCGGGTCAGTTAAGATTGGAGGGTGCCCACTACGGGGCTCATCTTCAACGGTGAAATGCCCAGTCTTAAAACAAGGTATCCAGGTTTTGACAGTTCTGTAGGAAGGACACTTCTCCCCCAGTGTTTTTGACATCTCAGTGTGAATGTCCTTTGCTGACTTTCCCTGGAGAAACAAAAATTTCATGACGGCCCGTAGCTCCAAGGACGTGAAACTTGCTTGTGCCTCTGCCATCATAGCTTCTCGCTAAAAGAATAAACAGATTTAAGAATCACAAAGACCTGATATTTGCACAGCTACATACTAAGATATTAGGCTGTCATATGGCCCCACACTCATTTTTCTATTTCGTCTGGAAGGGGGGCAATGCCAGGAACTTCTCAGCACCCCCTTGTATGGAATTCATCTATATCAGATTTCCTTGTTTTAGAAGAAGGGCCAACACAAGGAGCATTGGAGGAAGTTTTCTAATAACGTCAGGCAAGGCTATGGTGGGCAGAATGTTACATTGCAGCCTATGTATTGTTACCTTAGAACAGCCTTTTTCAAACTTTTCACCCATTGGGAACCCCGGCTAAAACAAATATAATAGGAATCAATGGGAAAAGGCTGCTGAAATTTGTGGCCATTAGAAAGAATGTCCCAGCTGCAATTGTGGCTAGATTCCTTGTTTATAGACAACTAAAAACCCCATTAGAGTCAGCAGCTGGCTCTACCAAATGGTGTGGGCTCCAGAAATATGTCGACATAATCAAATGGTAAGTCAAATGGCCATAAGTCAAGGAACCCTTAGTATTCTCTGAAAGGAATCCTGGTTGTGAATGGCTGCGTCAGAGGATAGAATACTAAATTCTTGGCTAAAAGGATGAGGTCTCATCCTACCATAAGTAGCCATCCTGTCAGTGTTTGATAAAAATTGAAGTTTTGTTGAACCTTCAAGTTGTTTTCCACTGTAGATTTTGTGGATGTGATAACATTGATGTTGCTTTACTATGTCCTTTCTCAAATTTACTGTTAGATGGGAATGGGGTTTCTTCATTGTTACATTTTGGAAATCTTTGAAACTTTAGTCTTGAAATTGTGTTATAGCTTATATTTTACATTCTTTTTTTTAGTTCCCTTGAACCAAACTGAATATAACTACACGCTGCCACAGATCATCTCTCCGGTTGCCTGGTATGCTATATATGTGGACAAGTACACCTGCCTAATGAGCTATGAAGACCCCACTTCTGATGAGATCACTTTTCAAGTCACTTTACTCAACCCTGATGCTGCAGGAAATCCTTTTGACCATTTTGGAGCAGATGAGTCAGGTATGTGTGGGTAATGTGTAACAACTCCTGACTAATCCGCTATCTAAACAAATGCCTCTTGTTATTTGAGAACAAACTAGAAACTCATTCACCCAAAGAATCAGGATGTAACTGACTGCGTGCTTATTCTGGATTAGTGGATCAGAGTCCTAAAATCAGTGTGCATTAAGGTAGCAAACCATTAGCATTTTCAGGAGGAGATTTAACAGTGCTTAATAAAAAGTAATCAATGTTAAAATGTTAGATGATGTTGTTGGGAAGTAGTAGTGGCAAATCTACTCCTTCCTTCATGAGTTTAATAGATTGTTTGCTATGTGCAGTTGATGGGGCTCATCTGCATGGCCTTTGAGTGGGCAGTAATATGCTCATCCTCTCCTTGGTAGCAAAGTTTTGAAATCTTTCACAACATTGATGGCAAAATCAATTTCAACAAGTGGGGTCAACGAAGACCTCCATTTTCTGCATTTCTCCCAGTTTTCTGGCTATAATTTCCAGTAAAATGTATTTCCTGTCCGTTGTACAACCTTCACGCCACGTCATTGTTGTAAGACAGCCCCATGTACCTCTGTGAGGAATTTTGACATGTTAAGATACACAGGTGAACAGGTGATAGCATAAGGTGGATAACATTAGGATTTGCATCCTTTGAATTAGAAATCGGACCATGGAAGTATATACTATTAGTTTTGGTATAAAACATTACAGTATAAAGTTGAAATTCTTGTGAGAATATTTTGTTTTTTTTTCTGTGTATGATACTGGTAATTATAAATCCTTGATATTCTTTTTACTATTTACTGATATTTACTACAGTAGTTGGAAAGTTGTAACTTGTTTTAAGACAGTCATACAGTACATGCTGTATGTATTCTTGAGTCTTGCATTAAAACAGAAAAAGTTTGTCTTGTCAAAGCACAGGTTTGCATTAATCAAAATCTATTAGTGTCACATATCTGACTATGCAATGTGTAATTGTAGGGTATATCTAATTCACAAGATTGGCTGTACAAAATAACAAAGCCTACAGCAAGTAAAAGATTATCCATAAATGTTTTTCAACTGTGTTTACTTTAATCAATTCTACCTTAATTGGCATTAGATTCTCAATATAATATATGAATTGACTGTAAAGTGGTGTTTTGTGTTCTTTCCCTAGGACTGCATGAGTTCTTTTTCCTTCTGGTTCTTGTGTATTTTGTGGTAGCCTGTATATACATCCAGGCACTGTGGCAGACAATTAAAAAGGGTGGTCCTATGCACACTGTGCTGAAAGTACTATCAAATGCATTGGTGCTGCAGGTTATTTCTGCCTTGGCCAACTATCTACATTTTTCAAGGTAAATCCCACTCTTGTCTATTCTCCTTTATGCGCTTAACTGCTCATTACTTAAATCGGTTGGCTAACTTTTTTTTTTTTTTCAAATACAGTGTTGTCACTGAAGGTTGTGGGTTTCAGACAGCTTGGTTCTTAATCTTATGATCACCACCAATACAACTAATCATGGTGATCACATACAGGCTGGAAGTTTGTGTATTAACACAACTTTTACATTTTATAGCTGGCACTGTGCCTTTCCCTTTCTGTAGGGAAAGAAGCTGTAGTGTACAGAATTATTAGTTGTTAATAAACTCTTTTAATAAAGAGTTGGATTCAAGTATTACCATTTGATGTATAAAATAACCAAAATGCATTTTTATGTTTATTAATTTGTCTATTTGTCAGCATATATTAGTACATTTTAATAGGATATTTAATTTCCCTCATTTTTAATAAAGGACATATATAAGTTTTTTTTTAAATTATATATAAAATTTAGGTGAACAGATTTATTTAGTTAACAACAAGTTAACCAGCGCAAACTTTGTTTATGGCACCTAGATTTTAATAACCTTTACAGAGGGTAAGTTCTGCTTGTCTAACATTTACACCATCTCTGTGTCTCAGGTACGCTAAAGATGGTAAAGGTGCTCCATTTATTGGAAGTTTGGCAGAATGTAAGTATTGAAACCATGCCTTTTTGTTTTCGCTGTGCCTCACCAGGTAACGACATGGCCATATGGCTTGTTTCCACTTCTTCATTGAGATAAAATTAGTAGGCCATTCTAACGCAACACATACCAATCATAACGTTGGGATGCTGTGTTTGTATAGATATTTTACACAGTCATAATGGAAATGAGTCCCTATGACTAATTTCTCAGATGTTATTCAGTAAATATGACTCTGTGTACTCATTTTATTTTGTATTACAGTCTGGATTGTTTGTTTTTTTGTTTTATTAAACAAGGATGTAATAATATTTTGTCATGGTTGGACATTATTTTATAAAGCTTGGTCACAGCTGTTCTACTATTACAACTTCTGAAAAGTGCTTCTCCTTGATAGAAAAAGTTAATAACTGTATCGCTTCTAGAACTTTGTACACATGTCAAATTTATGTCACCAGAAACAATCGATCTTTGGTACATTCCATTTCCAACAATGCTACAATAAACAAGCACTGCACACACAGCCCTGTTTAGTGCTATGGAGAGGGAAGGCATGGGGGATAGGTGAGAGGTACCCTACTGTGCCCTCTCCCCTGGGAAATGACAGTGGTTGTCAGTCTTTTAGGACATTGGGGGACATCTGTACACACGCTATAATATGTATGTGTGTATGTAGCCAAGGTCAGTCCCCCTTTCTGATCATAAATATTTGCTTTTAAGACAGAAAACAAATCTTTACTCTTTTTAAGAGAGGTGCAGGCCAGCTGTACAGATTGCTAAGTTATAATAAACAATATATCACATGAAGATGAGTGCTTGGGGGCAAATAGTGTTCCTCTAGTTCTAAGAATTTGCAGTAAATAACTCCAAGCTGACAATCTGAATCTCTGAGAAAAAAGACTCAAACATAAGAAACTATACAAATAGTGTTTAGTAGAAGAATGAAATATTGCGGGATATTTTAAAAATAAGTTCACTTTTATGTTCAGTGTAAAAAGACTCCAACCTTCCTCAACACATTTGTCATGTGAACCCCACATGTAGCAAAACATTAAACACACAGTTTAGCTGTGTGGATATATCAGATCTGTCTTACCTGCCCATGGATTTCCAACATTTTGACATTCAACAGTGCTAGGTCATATCTCCACCCTCAGCCTGTAACCGTGGAGCATTACCAGACGTGTAGGGTTATCGCTTTGTTTTCTATTATTATACCTTCTACCAGAATGTCATATATTTTTTGTATCATTAATCGTGCAATATGTTAACTTCACCATCTTTGGTCTTTGTGTTATTCATCATTGTTTTTCTCATTACAGTATGTGATATGGCCTCAGAAGTGCAGATGTTATACTTGCTGTTAAGTTTGTGCATGGGCTGGACCCTCAGCAGATTAAAGAAGTCTCAGGGTAGACCCCTTCAGTGGGATTCTACCCCAACATCCACTGGTATTGCAGTGGTTGCAGTCGTTGTTCAGGTTTGTATATTAAATCAGTTTATTTTCTGCCTTATTGGTCACCTATTTATTAACCCTACAATCAAACAAATTAACTGTTAATCAATATATGTGTTGTACATGTGAATGTATGTATTCCAAAAAAAAAATTTGCTTTTGAATAGAGTAGAGAAACTTAAATCCCCTTTTGTTCTGTTTTTCTGATGAGATTTACTCTCAAAACTACAAAGTTAGGGAGAACTCCTTCTAAACAGAAGTCACAATAATTGATCCTATTTTATATCCATCCTCACATCTTGTTCTTGTTTTGAGTCTGGCAACTCAAAATTTTTTTTTCATCCAAATGTGTCCTTGCTCTTTTCAGATTAACATGTATACTCATCATTCTGGCCATGCATGTTTTTTTGTGGACAGAAAAGCCTTAGAATGGTCTAGGTGTGATTGCATGTCCAACCATATTCTAGGGTCTAAAGACCAACTTAGAAACATTTCTGCTTATATAGTTACCCTTTTGTAACCATGCGTATATGGTTAAAGCACAATGTTTCACCTCTCTAGCTTTGGATGCCATTATGTGTTTGTGACAATAGATGTTACAAAAACAGTTGGCCAACACTTAGCTTACCTTCCTATTTTGCATGGAAAGTGGTGATATTTTGATAAGTCTGGTAAATCAGAAATATTTTTTCACATTTAATATTAAACACGCATCTATTCATCCAGCAGGTGGAGTGCCTGCCCTGAAAAAAAAAACTATTTGCAAAGCTGGAATGAGCAATCAGAGCTTAGTCTCTTTCATGGGACAGCTGACTGTGAGGTTTTTTAGCAAACAAAGGGAGAGCCACAGCAATATGTTGTACACGTAGACATGCATGCTGAATTTATGAACACAGAGAAGGTGTAACTTCATATGCTCCCTAGTGGAGGGTCAAAAGTAGTGACTTTTGTCAAAGAGGTACAGTACACTGATCTGCCAAAATATTAGCAGCAAAATAAAAATCCAACTTGTTAAGACATCCACACCTTTAGACAGTCTGTTAACTGGCAGCAGTGCCAGCTTCCATGTTCTCCCACAAATACACAGATAAATATAAAGGGACCTATCTGTTCTGAATGATTTGTTTTTCTCTCCATCTATTCCTGAGATTTTAACAGCTCTGCCACACAGCACAGCTCTGTCAGAGCAGTAAACTTAAGTTTTCTCTGCAGGAGTTTAACAAAACATACAGCTCTTCTTCCTGTGAAAGGTGAAGCAGCAGACTAATGAGCTCAACTCTTTCATTCTGCTCTGTCCTCCTGTTAGTATGCGTCGTGTAGTATAAAAAATAGGCTTCGTGTTCTGCTACTTCCTCTCAAGTTTTAGACTGCTGTACAGAGATTGCAAAGGGCTGATACCATAATAAATTCTGATACTGTATTTATTAGTTTGTCTATGCTATATGTGCCTGGAGTTCAGCCTGTAGGTGTAATTTATTATAGTTATAGGTTAAATGGTATTTTGTGGGTATTTGTTGGAGTTTGTTCTTTTGCTGCCCTTTGTTCTTCACTTTATTTGTTCTTTTGCTGCTTTTTTTTAAAGCCCAGAATTATGTAAAACATCTTGGGGCTTATGTTGTGCACTAGAGCTCCACTAAAGGTAGCTGCTGTCATCATATGAGGTTTGTTTACTAATTTACGCCAATGACTTCTTTTTAGTTATAGACATAGACATTTAGTTATAGACATGTGGCCAAGGTAAAAAGATTATGTGACATTTGTTCTTCTTTTAAAAAGAAAATAAATGGTTCCAGACAGTGTCAAGGCCATGATGAAGTTCACATGATTATGAAAAAAGTTCAGAAAAACTAGATGAGGATTAGACTGCATTCTATTTTTGCATTTCCACACCCTCAAACCCACAGTTTTAAATGTAATATTTCTTGATGCCAACCTACAAAAGGCACAGAATTTTTAGTAATTCTGAATTATTTACTAGGTTTGTTAACATCAAAGCAGAGTTAAAGTACAACTCCACATAAACGTTGAATACAGGAGCATCCTAGACCCCCAGTTTACACCGCATTAGTTTCCTGTATGGAGGTTTCCTATAGAGGTCCTACTGTGCATTTACATACATTTTGTTTGCTCTATTGCAGGTTATACTGTTAGTGTGGGAGCAGTTTGAAGATACCAACCACCACAGTTACCATGCTCATCAGAGTCTGGCAGGTTTACTTCTCATTGCTATGAAAGTTTGCTTGGCTATATCATTATCGTTTGGTCTATACCAGATTATCACTGTGGAAAGAAGCACTATGAAGCGGCAGTTCTACATTACATTTGCTAAAGTATGGGATGTTCTATTAATATACCACATTTTAGTCTTATTTTTTGTCATGTTATTTCTTATACCAAAAAAAAAGCTTTCAGAATGATTTTTCAACATCTCAATGTATTTTATGATTTTACTATCATTCAATATGTCAGTTTGCACATTTATTACAACTTAAAACACATCAGGTTACTTAGACCTGTCACAAAATCTTATCAGTTTTACCTTGTGCAGATCAAAAACAAATCCACAAGCAGAGGCTTCCTTCAATGAAAACCACACATCCAAAGATAATGATAGCTTAAGAAAGATACAAATTAAACCAACGTACATTTTCTTATAAACCTTTAGTTTTGTCCAGTCCCCTTATTGTTGGAAACAACATATATTATACTATTATATAGTATAACATAATAATATATTTTTATATATTATGTATAAAATTAGAAAAAAAAACAACCCATCCTGCCCACCCACAAATTACCTGGTACAATAAAAACCCTGTGCTCATTCAAGTGATCTTCACTGCAAATTGGGCTGCAGTGTTTGGTTTAATAGGACCCAGCACAGACACTTTCGGAAGAAAGGATAAGTGACCCTGGCCTGCACACTACAGTTTACTAGAAATTGGACAAAGGTAAGTATTGAACCAGATGCGTGTGCACGCTTGTGTGTGTGTGTGTGATGGATGCCTTACAGCATAATTAAGCTATGCATCACAAAACTTGCTGACCGATGACACTATGAGTCTTTTTCAGTATAGATATAGGTATATAGGTACATACATACATATACAGCTAAAGAAACAGTTATAGCAAAGGTGTTATTGCTGACCATAGCAATTGAACATAAATTTAACATTATTTTCATGAAAGTAGTAATCAAAGATTCTGATTGGTTGTTGTTAGCAATAATGCCTTTTTATTTTCTTTCAGTTGTTATGAATCCACCTCCATGTTTGTTAATGGGATGCAACTCTTCATGTAATAATGGGGAAATTTATAACCAATTTATGTGACACGTCTCTAGTAATATACCCATTTTTTATTAGTCTTACATAATCATGTTTTTGTGGAACTTTGATGACTAAAATGTTCAAAGCAAATAATATGAATCATTTTTTTTTGCTCTTCAGGGTTGTTTATTGTGGTTCCTTTGTCACCCATGTTTTGCAGCCATCTCCTACTTGTTTAAAGATTATCAAAGAGAAAAGGTATGTTTCATAATGTAAACTGACTTGTTTATAGGTTTCTTGTCCCATTCTGCTATACATGCCTTTGCTAAATTAAAAACTAAAAAGTTACGATATTTATTAGGAGAGGCATCTTGGTTGGCAACCTCACAAGTTCTCCTTTCTTTCCATAGGTCATCACTGTTGGCGTGATCCTGTCCCAGTCGCTCTCAATGATCATCCTTTATAGACTTTTCTTGTCACACAGTCTTTATTGGGAAGTCTCCTCTCTGTCATCAGTGACCCTTCCACTTACTATATCATCAGGACACAAAAGTCGCTATTACTCTTGATACTACCAAGGAACTGCTTTTGGTTGAGTAAACCTCACATTGTTTGCTAGTGATTCCCAATATGCTCCAGGGCTGGTACAGCAGGGAGTTCTCTCTCTAAACAAATCATGGCTGTTGTCTGCCCCCTCTATAAGCTTGGTAACAAGATTTGTTGCTGCTTTGTAAAGGATCTAGACTGTGACCCTTTTCCACATTTCTTGTTACTCTAGTTGTTACATATTTTCTAAAAAGTGGTTGTACACAGTTAGCGGTTTATCTTATACAATAGGATTTTAAATCTGACAGTTCTTCAAAATTTGTCTAATGACAGTGGGTACAATAGTTTTTTGTTCATGAATCTTGTGCAAAAACATTTATGAATACCTTACTTTAAATATTTATTTCATTGGCTGGAAGAAACCGCTGACTAACATTCCTCCGTTATTTTAGGACTAGTAACAAGCAACCATTAAACATAAAAGTTGTAGTGTCATTTCTATACAACATAAAAGTACAGTGGTCTTTGTGTATTTCAAACTGTAGATATGTTGGTGCTGTGCTCTAGTAATGAGCTTTGCAACATGCAGCGTCCTTACCACTACAGCAGATGTTAAATGAAGCGCCATTTGGCTATGCATCTATTTTTATATGTGCATGATGGTATAAGTGTTTTTATTTATACAGTTTGTGGCTCTACTGTAAATGTTATGTTTGGGGGAAAATGTAACTATTATAGCTTAAAACTTTTTTATATTATTTAAAATTGTGTCAATTTGTTATGCTTGGTTTTAACGTTCATGCAACAAAAAATTAAAGTGTTTTAAAGGATTAACCAGCTTGTCATATATCCATAACCACTGACAAAGAATAAAACTGGTATGAAAAATTGATTGGGATCTGTGGTTTTGTAAACATTCATTTAATATATAAAAAAGGTTTGTGGTCTTCACAATGCACCTAGCATATTTATGTTGTGCTGTCTCTAGTGTGATACAGAAAGTCTACAACTCTTTTATTTTTGGTCCATGTCCAACCCTGTTGGATGCTGAAGGGTATTTCTGAAGGATTTTAACAGTTTTACTCCTTTTTGATTGGTGTTATAGGTGAACTGCAGTCCTACCTTGTTTTTGTCTTACATTCAGTGTCCTCTCATGTTAGGTTGTAAAATGTTCTTCAACAAGCATAATCATGTGTAGTAGTTGAACACAGAGTGAAATGATAAAGTAGAACTGTGGCCAAGCTATACACATTCACAGAATTATATATTCTTAACAAGCATTAAATAAGCTTTAAAACAAGCCTTTACTTTTCTCTAACTTCAAACACCATGGAGCAATTTGCCTTTAAAGTTTACAAAATATATTTTTATTGCTTTTACTTTTATTAGATTTTTATGCTCCACTCTAGCAGCCCTCACCCAGCAACATTTTAATCGCTAAATTTGAGCACAGGGCCAATACACAGAAGTAGGAAAGGAACTTAGCAACTTTGCTTTTTTTTTTGTGAACTCTAAAGATGAATTACTTCATGGCATCTTTAAATCTCTTTGGCATCTCTAGACACAAACAATTATATAAATTAATTCAAAAGTTGATTTGTCTGTTCCAAATACATTTACAACCCCAAAGAACAGTAACACCCAGGTTGTACATGTGCTTGTATAAGAGGTCAAGCAGGTCTACAGAGCAGTGGAGACAAAACCAGTCAATTTGGGAGGGCAGCACTGGCTGATCTGTATTTTAGTAAATCCCTGCACCTGAGGCAAAGTACAGGAGTTGTTTTATGCTGAATTAATGTACATATGTAAATGAAATTTACAAGGAAAAAGAACAGCTAAATTCAACCAACAATAGCCATTATGTTTGCATTTAGACAAAATTGGTTTTGCCTGTATTTTAACTTTTTTTTTTTTTTTTACTGCTTGTTAACAAGATATGAGTACACAGTTAAAGCTAACTTTTTTTTTTAATCCCCAGACAAAAGTTTATTGGGTGCATTTAGGGCTCTGATTGACTAGCAATTCTCTCATTGGTGGTAACTCGCCAGCAATAAGGTTTCTAAATATATTTCTTAACTAAAAAAAACTACAGAATCTTCCATGCTAGTAAAGACCAGCAGTTAAGTGATGCCTGTTGCAGCCAGTGAAGAAATGATGCCGTAGAAGCAGGGGAATGGATAATTTTCCCTTCTTGTAAGTTACAGTTAGTTGCAGAATTGGTGAAGTTTAACAACTGGGCTAATTAAAATGCAGAATATTGTTATATTGTCCTAATAGATTGTTTGATATGGTTTTCAGAATAATATTTACTAAAAAAACAAAGCAAAGCAGGACCGGTAAGCATTTCTGTATCTCTGGATGTTCTCCATATTGCAGAAACCCATGGCCCCTCCATTCTGGAATTGTTTCACATCCAATGCTTATTGGCAGCAGCTTATGCAAATCAAAACTTTAATACAAAAGTAACCAGAAGCGCAAAGCTTAGCCAGAGCACAATAACAACCCACTGGAGACTCCAGAATAAATAACTCTGGAAAACAGTAAAACATATTCCTTTATTTCTGACACTTCTGGGCTGCTTTTCAGTACGTCACTTTTGTTAATGTCTTTTTTTCCCCGTTTCATCAGGTTAATTGTTCAGAGCAAACAATTATGTGTGTCTTTAACCTGCACATTTCACTGACGTTCTAACTGCAATGAAGCCATATCTGCAGATTAACTTAGAGAAATAATGAAAGAAACCGCTTATGCTAACAGATCTACATGGCCAAGGACACCTAATCAGGATTATTTTTTAATTGAAAAACAAATACTTTAGGGATTTGTTAGAATCCATCTCAACAAAATGCCTTAATATCCCTCTTACAGTGTGTCAAAAGCCATCGCGGGTTGTCATTTTTTCATTAACCTGAAACATTAGGCTCTGAAAAGAATTTCTCTAACCTGGCAGCGCTATGAACACTGCACTTTGGGAGGGGGTGTGCCTGCCCTCCATGTACCCAAAAAAGGCAGCCCACCTTTGCTTCCTTTAAACTGTGGAGCTTAATATTTTTTTCTTGCGGCCCCCGAATCGCCCGGAATGCAGAATATGGAGAATATGGGAAAACCACATTGCTTGGGCAAAGAACTACTTACTTTGCTTACTAATGACTCTTTTTTGTTTACCTGGAGTAAGTAAGTAAGAATTAGACAGCCCTGAGAGGATTGTCCATCATCACCAGCAGGTGCATTGCAGGAATATTAAATGAATAAAGACACAAGTGAGTAGGGTGTCCACACTGTATGTATTCTAAGGTTGATTTTTTTTTTTTACCTTAGGATCAGAGTGTGGGACCATGTAGTATTCCAATTTACTAGATAAAACAAAGCAGTACCTAACTGGCAGGATAACTGTAAACTTTGCCCACTTCCTCCTTATCTAAATGTTGACCCAGTGGGTGCGAATTGTACAACAGGTGCCAATAAGGCTGCATACACACATGCCATATTTGACGTTGGAAAAGATCTCTCAGTCTTGTCCAACAACAAAAGACTGCATGAAGTATGAACGAGCTCTGTACATACAGTGCAATTCTGTTATATTGGAAGGGGGAAAATGAAGGAGCAGCACCCCACTGCACTCTCTGCCCTTCACTTTCATTTTGATCCTTCCTCGTCCGTTGTCCATGGAAACGATAGGGCGGTCGTCCGGATGACAAGCGCTGTACACTGGATTCTCGTCCAGTATCAGCCTTATAGCAATTAGAGACTGGCTTGCTTGATCCTTGTACTGCTTTTTGTGAACAGCAGCTATGACATCTGCTTTTCATTACTTGAACAGGAACAAAACAGTAACTACATTTTACAACTGTAAAGAGACTTATATTCCACTTTGCTTAGTTTGGAAATTTACTCTGGTTTTATTATGCCATATATGAACCTCTGGTGTATGGAAGATTGCTGAATTTATCTTGGGTGCATTGAAGCAGCGTTATATGCTGATGCTTGCCTCTAAGCCATGACAAAAGTTTATTACAGTACTAACTTTCTGGCAGCCTCCTGTACTGAGTTTCATCTTCTATCCCATACAAAAGATGGTCTCGTAGAAAATGCAAACTGCTGCCAAATGTACAGTCCACTGACAACCTAAACAATTTCCGAATCAAATCAAGTAGGTTAAATGGGATATTTCATAAGTGGAACAAACTCCATTAAATGACAATTCACTTGCTTTAGCAGGTAACAAGTCTTTATAAGCCTATGCAGCACAGAACAAATCTGAACAGTATTAAACAGCAACAACGTATGTAAAGAGAATTTGCTTTTCAGCAAATGCACCCCATGCTGTTTACAAATACCAGATTCTAGTATGTGTCCATGGAAGCAATGCTTGTCACTGTTGAATCAGTAATACAGGATTCACTGCATCAGGATATTTTACTGCATGTATTTTATTCAAGTTCCAAAAATAGCTTCAACATTCCCTCCTACCTATTATATCAATTAAATGAATGGCACATTAATTACTTCTCCTTTTAGTGCAATGTCACTCCAAAAAACAAAACATATTCCTGGTGAAGTGTAGCTCTATAGTCTCCAGTACAAACTAAAAGCTGATCTCAGGACTAAGTGCCTCTATGTCTATGGGTTATCAAGTTAGTGTACTATTCAGAAGCTGATAATTTGGTAAACAATCAAAAAAGATGTGGA
The DNA here is from genome assembly GCF_032062135.1 of Pyxicephalus adspersus. NCBI lineage: Eukaryota > Metazoa > Chordata > Amphibia > Anura > Pyxicephalidae > Pyxicephalus > Pyxicephalus adspersus. The sequence goes on from NC_092858.1 coordinate 59,044,511, forward strand.
CCAGCACAATCACAGCCATTTAATGAGTAAATACAATTTCTCATGCGTATATATATATATAGAGAGATATATTTATATATATATATATATATATATATATATATAGAGAGAGAGAGAGAGAGAGAAACTTTGTGTAAAAAAAAAAAAATTGTGAAAAGCCTTGCTATGTCTCTTCTGCAATAAAACAAACGCATGAGGCTGTTCACTTTCTTCTTTTGATGGTGCATTAAGCCACACATGCACAGCCTAGTGTACATTCTTGCAAACCATCTGTACTGGAATGATTGAACTCCTATGCACATAAACTACATCAATACTACCCCTCCAATCAGGATAACCAGAAGAGGATTGGGTAAAAATGTTATCACCAGCAAAAGGAGGTGAATATAGTTCCATTGGCCCCTCACAGGAACACCCATTGAACCATATTTTGGAATACAACACATTAATATGCAGGTTCTTCTGTGTGACACTACAGAGCACAAACGCATGCACTGTGGTAGCACAAAGGTTATTACAATGAAAAAGTGTGAATTTTACTGTGTGTTCCATTGGGGAGCTTTGACTTTCCTACCTGAGATACAGACAAACAGAAATGAGAGGACATGTCTTTAAGAACGTCCTCTCTCTGTAACTGTTATCATAACTGTGATTTTTCCCTCACCTCTTGCGTTGACAAGTATAACATTTTGCTTTACTATTCTTTTCTGTTTCAGTTGTAATTGTCACCAGGACAAATATATTCAATAAAGAGGGTATTAAAAACTTGACAAGTAATTCTTCCCAACTCTATGCACAATGTTAAAGAAAAACTATGAGACTTACAGAAGAAATTTACTTGTACACAGCCTATACTGGGAAAAGTACCCAGTTCACTGTTTAAAGGGAATTTGGGGAAAAACAGTTACATCCCAGGTAGAAAAACGTGTCTTCTGCCAGTGAAGCCCCTTCTCTCTATCTTGAAGTAGTTTCTCTCTGCAGAGGTCAAACACACCCCTAATAACAATCCCATACCTTCACAAGTGTGAGCAAGGGGATTATTGGTTGATGTTGATGGGCTTTAAATTGGGATTTGCAAGTTTAATTTACCCCCTGCTACTGTAATCAGGCCTACATTTTGTATGCTCAAGCAGAATAAAAAGAGGAAGGCAACAAAGTGTAAAATGTTAAGTTATATAGGGCATATCCCATTCTTTTGGTGGTTAGGGTTAATAGGAGAGCTCAGGAAGGAAATTCTTATTATTGTAAAGTGAACCTGTTACTCTACTACAATCAGCAAAGCACACATTCACTATAAAGCTTATTGGTTGTGTTGCACATGCAGGATCACAAATCTGCAAAATGATGTAACATAGAGGTTGAACAAAATGCTTTGTTGACAGTCTAGTATAGCGGAGTATAATAAAAAAGTGACAGTAGTAACCTTATATAGAGCGTTCCACTAGAGTCTGTTAAATACAAGTCTATGGCCATCAACAATGACCCACTACTTCTCTATAAATTGAATGCAGAGCCATCAATCACATTTCTGCCTATCACAGCTACACCTTCACACCTCTGTTTATTATTATGGGAAGCAGCGAGGTGTAACTCCTTTTTAAAGCCGAGTGGAGACTGATAAACATGCCATTAATGTTGTCTCTACACACTGTGCTTCTGAATGAACACTTCTACCAGGCCTGGATGCAAGTTCTATTTTTCTCAAATGGAGGAAATAAAATTCTGCTTGGACCTCTCATTTGTCTTTTGTGCTCACACAATGTGTTTTGATTTGAACGTGTTCTTGATTTTGCATTTAAATTAACAGAATATGAATGTTGCGTATCTTACAACAATGTGGTCACTGAAGAGCTTGTTAGTAATCACGTGTATTCTTAAAATCTCCATTTTATAATTGGGGCGGTTTGGCGTCAGTATTGGTTCTAAAAGTACATAAAAGAGTGTATGAAAGTATGAGAGGTGTCTGATTTTTTTTTTACTTTACTATTTAAATGTTTTACTAATCCTGTCCACAATGCAGAGCCACTCAATGGTTTTGTATAATGTATTTGTATAGTATAATATTTATAATGTATTTCATATGTAGTATATATGTCAAAGGTATCACTCTGATGTATATTATATTAATTCATGTTAACATTTGAATTATATTAGGTCTATATATGAATAAGTGAGTTTCTTGCCTCATAAGTAAGGTGGGTGCACAGAGACACTATAAAGTGGGTGAGTTTATCAACACATGGCCATCAACAAAAAGCTACATGGTTTAACAAATCCTTCTCTACTCCATTTGTTGCTTCACAGGATGATGTAGTACAAGTCTTTAAATTATCTTCCTATGTCTCCTACATGAATCCTAAAACAAAGCTATATACGGAGATGTGATTCCTTTTCAAGGCCAGAAGAGGTTAACCTAAAATAGTTTATCATAGGCTCTGGCTCTAAACAATGCTTCTCTCTATGCTAAGATTTTATCTGGAAACTACGAGCCCCAGGCTTTTATATTTTATCCTGAACTTGCTTGAGTATGCCAGATCTTCCAGCATGGTAAATTGTATGATTTCCAGTCTCAAGCTTGTGATTCTGCAGACCAGGTACTCCAAATGCTCTTTGTATATTTTGCAAACTCATGAGAAATAAAATGTTTCCATCCATCTTTATCTGCTGTAGCCTATTAGAAAAATATTGTTCTGAAAACTAGTTTTAATGGAGTAAAGCTGCACAGAATAGAATAATTGGCTTAACACTGCGTGTTGCCCTCCAGGTCAGTAAATTACATTGCAAGCAACACACTTATTTACAAGGTGTTTACCTACTTCTGCATTGATTAAAAATGTAAAAGGCCATCTCTGGGAGATGCTATGATCTGGGTCATCAACTGTTAGATTCTATTTTGACTGACTTTAGGATTGTATTGATTCAGAGATCAATCAGAATTCATTAACAGGTGTTGTTGACCTGAAGTTGATCCTCTTTGATCTGCTTTCGACTTTCTTCTATTGGGTTTTGCCTTCCAATAGACCTGTATGGGAATAAAAAACCTGCCTGTAGCAAATAAAAACCCCACCAAATAGACCCTAAAATACCATGGTTAGTCTCAGTGTTGTATCAAACATGGTAAAAACCTAAAAATGCTGCTGGAGATGCTTCAAGTTTTACCTCAAACTTTGGGAAAAGACTAAACCTATTTCATGAGAAACCCAATAAGAAATCTGTGGAGTCCTGTACATAATAATACTGTCATAGCTGCAAAAAAATAAACTTGAATTTTTGAAAAGTTTCTTAGAAAATGACATGCACAAAGTTTCAAAATACATTTTAGTACCAGTAAATTTGAGCAAGCATTGTGTATCAATTATATATATATATTATATTCTTTAGTTTCCCTGTAGCAGGTTAAAATGTGTCATCTGTAGTATTTCATGCAACGTTTCTCAGCCTATGAAATTGTAGGCATCCCTAACTGCTAGAGGTAAGTGGTTGCCCCAAGAAACACAACCAAGTCCAAATCATTTCCAAATATAAATGACATGTAAAAATGTACTGAAAATAGTTGAATACATTGTCGACCATAAATTCAGCTTAGTGTTTTAAAAGACAATCATTACTACATGCAATTTGGTCTTTAAACTGTTCACAGCCTGAAGGCAGAGGTATCAGCTGAATGATATGATGATGTTTCCATTAATGACATACAGTGGCCCCATTGTTTTTCTACATTCCATTATTGTAAGTACATTGATTGATACATTGCTGTCATTTGGGATATGTTGTTGGTGTTGTCCAGGGAGCCTTTTTGAATCAACAGTCATGATTTCTGTTTTTTGCATTTGAATCACTTTTACAAATGACGTTCGAGTCATGAATATAAAACCTTCACCATACCACATCAGCCCCACAGTTCTCACCCCACTGCTGAGCTGTGAGATGCTTTACTCATTTCTCAACAGCCTAAAGTTTTTAAGAAGTGGAGCTCATTTGCTAAACTAACCAGGAGCTGGTATCAGTAGAACCCTTTTCCAAAATCCCTTAAACAGAATGTGTAGTGCTTTGTTTTTGTAGATATTTTCCTTGTTCAATTGATATGGTCAGTGTTCCAAACATAATTTGAAATACATTTTTCAGTTTTGTAGTCTGGCAAATGGGACCTAATATGTAATAATATTATTTCCTAGCTCATTTCTCTGTTTATTGAGCTATCTAATAAGCAGATAATGGGAGACAGCTACCTTTAGCTAACCCATAGTGCTCTGGGAAACCTATTAAAAAATATATAAACAAAACCACTAAAATATAATCAGTCCAGTGAAACTATTATCCAATTTACCTTGTCTTCATGAAATAAATAATTACATTACTATGTTATAGCTTTGGTTTTCTAGCACTCCTTGGTGCTATGTTTTGTATAATGCAAACTTCCGGTTTATTTATTGATATATGGGTAGCTAGTATCAAAGCCAAAGTTACATTGCATTGTATTTTAGCTTAAAGGTGGTATTCCTGTTCAATGCGACCAAGGGTCCAACTCTGCAGCAGGCTGGGGACAATCTTTGGCTGCTTTGCAAAGGAATCAAACTGAAAGACATTTCACACCTTGTGTTTAAATGCAGCTGAAATATTTTTAGATATTTTATCTGAAGATTCGATTAAACTTTCAAAATGTGTTACTGTAACATCAGTTTCTCTTGCCCAACTTTGAATTTTTGGTAGGAAATTCCTAGGGCCAAATTCAAACTGTTGTACCCTGCTTTGTAGTTTGATATTGTGCGACAGAACGAAAGTACATACATCCATTATACTCAATGTAGCTTTAAAAACCTAACCTAATATTACTAAATTATTTTTATATATGTAATTGCAACTAAGGTTAGTAGCTGATAATGTCTTTATTTTAGATGCATGTATAGCGTCATTTAGACATATTGAGTCAGCAAAAGGAGCCAATCGGGCACTTCTTAACGCACATATTCTACTTTAAAAAGAACAATGAGGACATCTTGTTGCTTTTTCATAGTGCAATTACATGCTGGCAGCAAGAAGATGCCCAAGCTTGTATTACGTAGATAAAGAAATATGAGGTCATCAACCTGGGCATGAAGTATGCATGGGTATGTATGGTTTATGTAAATCTTTAAACAAAATACATGTCAAAAGTAAAATACATAGCCAAAAAGTTTCACTTGAATATATATATATATATATATATAGTAAAACAAATTACACTGGCAATTTAATTTAAAGCTCATTTAATGATTTTTAATAAAATACAAAACTACACAGCTGTGTTTTACATCTCCCTAGATTGCAGCTTTCAAATGAAAACTTTATGTGAAAAAAATCATGTTATGAAAGGTAGCAAATGCTGACTTCCATTGGACAATGCTCACTGTGATGATCCATTGACTTCAGTACAATCTAAGTCCTAGAATCCAATACAAGTCTGCAGATCAGAAAAGTTAGATTTTTTTTTTTTGCATGCCTATTTTGGAGTAAGTAACTGAACATAATGAAGCCAGAGGGTCAGCATGACTAAAAGCCAATTTGCTCCTAAAGAGAAGGCACCACTTCTGTTTTTTTTATGACAAGTTTTCTTGTCTTTATTTTGCAGCATTCTGTATGCAGAGCTGCTAAAACGCCACTAGAGGGAGACACACGGCAACATATTCTTTAATTTAGGTTCTAACTTGAGTGACAGTAGCTTGTGGCATTCTGATTCAATAAAACTGTAAAAAAAAGTAGTATCACAATACCAATTTTTTTCTTATGCATATAATGACTCATAAGGAAACTTTTGAGACCTGAAACAAATTTATAAAACAGCAAAAGCACAAGTTTTCTTTTAATTTTAAAAAATACATATAAAAGATATTAGTCTATTATACAATATTTTTAATTTGTCTTTATACCAACAGAAATGTGGACACATTTTTTATGCAGTAACAAATGTATTTTGTAGATGTGTAAAATATTACATTTATAATAACATGACAAGATTCTATACTCCATACCTATTTTTTTTTTCTAAATTTAGTTATATTCCTAAACCTAGAATTTTCACTTTATAAATGTTATCATGAAAATCAATTATGTGCAACCTAATATATTAATACTTATTGTAAAATCTTCACTAGGAGAGGCACAAGAAGCGATTGTGACTTGCTCGATTGTGTGTGATTAATCACATTATACAGATCACAAATCACAATACGTGTAACTAATTGTTTTCAATCACATTTGTATATGTGGATCTATCAGTCACACTGTAGTACTATTGTCTGATACAGCCGCAATATGCTGCAGAATAATTGATCATCCTTGGTCACATGTAATTTACTTCTTTTCTATACCTATATGAATGGAAACGACTTGAATGGTGTTAGGGATATTAAAATGTATGGTAAAAGTACACAGAAATGGAGATGTTGTCAGCACTTGATGTACAACGGCCACTTTTTTTTTTACTAAGAATGAATTTTATAAATTATCTGAAATGGTTTGAGGCATCAACGGCTTAAGTTAAAAAGTAGAAAAATGTCAGCTATGTAACACACCTTATTATCACTTTTTGTTATTCTGCTTGATATGTCAGTTTAATTGTAGATTAAAAAAATGTTCTCACAACATAGGAATTTAACTGGAAAACTGTTTCTAAGTTCCTTCTATAGACTACAATAATACTATAATACTTTTAAAACTATATTGTCCATATTATTCACAATCATTCTAAAATATTATAAAAATCAAATGAGTTAAAAACAATGTAAATTGTTAATGATACTTTTTCAGTTGTCACTGCAGAAAGGATAATCAAATATTTTCCTTGGCTAAGTCCCAGACGGAGTTAGTGCTTTGTGTGTTTTGGGATTAATGGGTAAGTAATAAACTCCTTCAGTTACAGTGCTAATATGGCTTGGAGGTGCTTGAAAATAAATGAAAGTGGGTTTTATTTAAATTGTCCATTGTCAACTGCATACAGAATGTTCCTTTTTCTGTAAGTTATCTATTGTACATAATGAGAGTTTTAAAATAGACCAGTATTTGTAGCTTTTATTCCCAAATAATGTGCCGAATGCTGTTCTCTGCTGTCTATTAGAACTCATCTTTCCTTTTGTGTTTTTTATTTTATTTTTTTTATTTTTGATCACAATAACTGCCTGATCTATTTTCTAAACAAAGCTTTATACATATTTATATGAGTTTAATCCTGATATATTTTCTTATAAAGAGAAAAAAATGGTTTTCAGAACTGCAGAGGTAAACTATATGTAAATACTTCAAGTAATAGGCTTGTAGTGCAAATCGCATCATTTTATCTTCAATTTTGCATTCGTTTTTCTGGCTTAAAGGTGCATCAGAGATATGCATTTTAGCATATTCAGAACACGGGGCGTGAAATTAAATGTTTGACAGAGTGAGAAAAATATACAGACTTTGGAGATGCCTTAAAAATAGTAATTTATGCAGATCTAGAGCAAGTGAAATCATTTGCTATGGAGTGACCCTCTCTCCAGGAATTTTGTGCTCAGTGTTCTTCTGTAATCTGGAGCTGTATCTTCCTTTTTCATTCAACTAGCCAGTTTTTCTGCCAAGCAGTCTTCCTGATAAGAGTAGTGCTGGGAGAAGAAAGAGGAAGCTCACTGGGGCCGTTTCTATTGCACTTTTACCCAAGGCAATGGGCAGAATTTAACGGATTCCTTCCAACATATGTTTTTGCCAGATAAGTAAACAGTGTGTGTCGGAAATGAAAAAGCATTTGCAATTTAATGACATTACAGCTCTCAGCTTAGGCTGGCGTGCTGCGAGGCGAGGAGCAGAAAGAGAGGAAAGTAGAAAGAGAGGGGGAAAATGAACAAAGTTCATCTTCCCTTTTGTGCATTTTTATCAAGGAAATATTACTTCTTTCCCCCCTCTTGTTCTCCTTTCTTGTGTCTTTTTTTGTCTCTTCCATTTGCATTTCTCTTTTCTCCCTTCCCGCCTTTTGTTCACTTTCTCTCTCCCTTTTATTGCCTTTTGATTTGATTCTTTCTGTGCATTATGTGCACTTTATATGTTTCCTATTCTCTCCTTTCTTAGCCCAAAAGAAAATGTTTATCCAGCATTGTGTGGTTTTTCTTCTCGTCATTATGGCTCACCCGCTGCGGTTCAGCCCTACAAGAGGATTGCTGTATTAAATAGCAGATTTCAAAGCCCCTGCAAATCCGGCACCCCTCACTTAGACACTCTGTGCTGGTTCTCTTCAAGGACATGACCATCCTGAGGTGTAATCCTAGTAAATCAAAGGCTCTTCCAGTGAGATCCTCCAAATTTTATCTCACCATTGATAATCTGCATTTAAACTTATCCAGCCTAGAAAATGAGATTTATATGGCCAAGTGGCCAAAACTTCTATGGTGACTAATGTGAACAAAAACGACATCAATCTGTATGTTTGCTGTACATTGTATTGATAATAGGCAGCCTGAAAGTCTTTGTTTGATATGTTTTACATCCCAGAGCTGTGAAATCGGTTAGCAGTTATGATAAAACATGACTATAGATGTTACGGAATTCAGCTGGGCTGTTAAACTTTAGGAGATCTAAGCAGTGGTGGGATTTCCACCCTAGTTGCAATGCTACTAGGCCCGAGGGCAAGAAGATGCCCATTTAGGAATCACTGCCTATCTCCTACCACCTCTCATCAATCCTTTGAATACATTTCTTTAGCCAAAAGAGTCAGGTAGACCCTAGAGCTGAGGGTGGCAACATTTTACTGGACAAGAAGCATCAATATTTGTTATTTCAGTGCACAAAAATAAAACAAAAAGAGATCATATCATATTACAGTTTATTAGGGCATGGCACCCACCATCTTCCCCAACTCTGATGATCTGGTGATGTTTGTAATTTATTAGGGGTGTTCTCTGCCACCCCCACTGCTTGCTTCATGCAATCTCCCACATACAAACAGAATAATATATTCAAGTCTCAGTACCCAACTGACGAGGTTTTTTAGGCTGAACATCAGGAAAAAAGAAATACAAACAAATTAATGCTGCTCTGTTATATTCCATTTCCATATTTAATTTCCCCTTATAATTAATTTCAAGCGCTTGTGCTTTGCCTTCTTGTCCCACTTACCTTTCTGACCTGATAGAAAAATACTCCCCCTGCCGCTCTCTTCACTCCTCCAATGACCTACTAATGACTTCCTCACTCATAACCTCATCAGACGCACAACTGCAAGACTTTTCTAGACTTTTTTCAAGACTTTTTTCCCCTGACTCTCTGGAATGGTCTTTGGCTTGCTCCTACTTTGTGCTCCTTTAAAAAAGTACTCAAAACCCATCTTTTCAAACTTGCCTACCCGTCCTCTTCTGTCTCTTAAACATTCACCACTTCCCATCACTCCATATTTCCCCTTCCTATTGTGTGTTACTTCCCCCACCTCTTAGATTGTAAGCTCTTATGGGCAGGGTCCTCTCCTACTGTATCACTGTCTGTATTCGTCTGTCATTTGCAACCCCTATTTATTGGTCAGCACTGCGTAATATGTTGGCGCTATATAAATCCTGTTTATTATTAATAATAATAATTATTACATAATTGAATGTATTTTCCCAAATGCAGATAGTGTAATTACAACAAGGTAGACAGGAATACATATTCTTTGGTCGGTAAAATATGTTCCTTGTATGCATTCATTGGTGCATTTACCTTTATTCACATTTGCTAATTAAATTCAACCCTTAATAAAAGTTTGAATCTGATTGATCAGATGCAGAAGACACTACAGGAATCTACCTATTAAGCCTATGCACAGATCTCTGGAATGTGGCTGTAGTACAGCACATACAAATCAGTCCTAGGTAAACATGAAGACTTTCATGTTTGCACTTGTATTAAGTCTTGGTGGATAGTTTTGGATTATATTATTGTATTAGTGCCCACTTACTGGTCTCACTTCTGGCTTGAAAATGCTAATAAATATCCAGAAAGGGGAAATCCTGGATCTAGATCACATTTATACATATTTAGTAAATATTACTGGTAAGAAAGTCCAAAAAAATCTTACTTTTCCTTACTATCTATAAAGAAAATTTTTCACAATTATTTTTCTAAAAATGTTTGAACATTATTCCAAACTCAAGCCACGTCTGTGCTGGGTAAGTAAGGGAGAGGATTGGGGTTGGCTGCTAGGATAGAGTTAGGTGTTGTTTAGGAATTGGAGGGTTATTTTAAAGGTCAATAATAAAAACAAAAAAAAAAACCTCTTCCCAACTTTAAGGCTGTACTGAAAAATTTATCTTATCTTAGAAATCTTAATTTCTACTGTTTATAAATGTCACAGCTGCCAGTCTCATATTACCCATCAGGAACCATCAATGTAGTTCTGAAAATGTGATCACCAGAATACCCAGCCACGGTGATCACATCAGGTTTGTTCACAAACATATCTGGTGGCTGCAGCTGTCACTATGCTTTACAATATATATATAATACTTTAATGAATTCAGTTTTCTTTTATTTGATTAATAATTGTTTAATAAAACATGAGCAGGGGTTTTATTAAAGAAGTGTACTAGAGACTACTAAAGTTCCCCTAATGTAAAAACTATGTAGGTATGTAAATTAGTCCTAGAGTTGTCAGGTTACCCAGTACACACTGATGCCGCTAAATTTGGTTTTGAAATCTAGGCCTTAATTACCCTAATAAAGGGTTAAGTGTTAGGAAAGGTTAAAGCAGAATTTTTTTTTTTACTACAACTACAGATCCTTAGAATTCTGACAAAAATACAGATTTTGTGGTGAAAAATATTTGTGTATTTAGAGTAAACTTTTTTACAATTAGATAAAGAACACATTTAGCTCCTGTAGCTTAGTGAACTGACCTCTTTGTGTAAAGTTTGGGAACACTTTCCAAGTTTCAGTCATATCATCAAAAACTAGAAATCATATTTGACTAGATGTAGAGATTACTTGTTATCTAACTTCTAATTATATGCACCAAGGTACTGTAGTCTTCAGTCAGAAAATGAACAGAACATTATGACTAACAAGCAAACACACAGCTTGCCAAGTCACACTTGCAAAGTTTTCTGATAGCTCCGTCGTTTACAGATGAACTCTTCAGCCTCCATATGCTCCTCTCTCTGAATATTCTTATTTTTTTTACACAATCATCATTACAGTGTAGCCCAGTGTTTCTGGACCAGGGTTTCTCCAGAGGTTGCTAGGGGTTCTTTGAGCAATGAACAATTTGTGCCTCTCAGGTCACACCAACAGATACCAATGATGTTTTCGGGCTATCGGTAAGGGTGACATTCCTCCCAATAGCCAGCAATGTAAGAAGCATTCTTCCACTGAGCAACATTGTAAGCTGTGATCCATGGATATAGTGATTAGAGAAATGGTTCCCTAAAAACCTGACATTTTTTTTCCCCAGTGTTAAAAAGGTGCAGAAACACTGATGTTGACATTTCAATAAGTTAGACTAGCCACTAATAGGATATGGCTATAATGTTCAAGTCCAAACTGCTGGTTTCAAAATTCAAGAGGCCACCAATGGAATCTTCAGATCCCCACCAATGACCCTAATTAATAATATCACACAGTATTTATATAGCACCTACGTATTAGGCAGCTCTGTACAATGTCCATAGTCTTGTCACTGCCTGTCCCTCAAAGGAGCTTATAATCTAATGTCCCTACCATAGTCACATATCATTACCACAGTCTAAGGTCAATTTTGGGCAAAGCCAATCAACCTACCTGCATGTTTTTTGGAATGTGAGAGGAAACTGGAGTACTCAGGGAAACCCACACAAATACAGGGAGAACCTGCAAACTCCATGCAGATATTGTCCTGGCTGATATTTGAACCTGGGACCTAGTGCTGCAAAGGGCAGAGTGCTAAACTCTGAGCCACTGTGCTGCTCCCATGGCAAATCTCTGTGACCAGGTAGTGATATGAGCACTATTTATTATTATTAAGATTATTAATAAACAGGATTTATATAGCGCCAACTTATTACGCAGCGCTGTACATTAAATAAGGATTGCAAATGACAGACTAATACAGAGCGTGATACAGGAGGAGAGGACCCTGCCTATAGAAAGGACCCTTCTACTGCAATTCAGAATCATGTCACAATGAATTCAGGCATCTGAGCTATTTAGATTGATTTATATTTTTAAAATTATTAAGGCAGCTAGCTACGGGGGTAGTGGGGTATTGTTTGCAGGAAAGTGGTTCCTAGCCGCCCTTGGCTTTAATGATTACAATAGGTTAAGTTTCTCCTAAGAAACACCATTGGGGTTCTTGTCACACGGAACACAGGGAAGTATCAAACTGCTCCTGGTACCCATTGGAAGATTCTTCCCCACAACTTTTCATATCATTGGAACAGAAAAACAAAAACAGAAGTTTTAACCTTTGCCTGCCCCTTCCATAATTAAAGAAAATTTGGCTGGAGTTGTACATTACATTTTCACATCATATTCCTTTTACAGTCATATTTGACATTTTATTGTTAAAAAAAACTAAATGGAGCCAGAGTTGTAGTGATGATTTGCGTCAGATGTAATTAAGTCAATTAGGAATACAATAAGACCATCTGAGAACACAAAGAGGACTATTGCTGTAGTCAGGAGGTTTATATACACAGCTAAAAGTCAAATCTCAATTTCTTCTTTTTGACATTTAAATTTCATTCATTGTATTTAGACTAAATGCCATAATTAGGAAACAAATGTGTGCCACAATTTAAAATGTTCTTTTTTTCTGCTTCTGTGTTATTGTTTTTCAGATGACTGTGGTTCCTATGTTTTCAAAGCCAAATGCTAGAATCCTATCTGAAAAAAGTAACTTCAACAGCATCTAAATAACCTTAAAGGCCATGAGCATGAGTGTAAGGTAGGTATGGATCTGGGGAGGGGTTGGAACAAGGCAAAAAAGATAAGTACACTGGGCCTGATTTACTACTAAAGACTACTCCAAGACTGCGTCAGATAAACTAACATGGGAGAACCTGGGTGATCCATCAATTGTAGAAAAGATCTGGTCCAGGATTACAAACCTTTGCCAACTAATACCAAATGATTTTCAGAAATCCATTTCAGGTTTGCTGGATTACCCTGGTTTACCATTAAAATCTATCTTCTCAGTCTTGGAGAACTTCAATAAATCAGGCCCACTTTGTCTAAAAGTGTCCTTATCATTTAGGCTGAACATCTAGAAGACAAAAATGTATGCATCTTTGTATTTCTTAGTATCTAGTGTAAGTACTTTAGTTTGGCTTATACAGCTTGAACTGGGAGAGGCAGAGTCAGTACAGAGAGCCAGTCAGATGTGCTACATACAAATGTGCTGACACAAGAAGAGGCTAGAGTGAGCAGAGGGATAACCTTACCAATCTCTGTCAGATTCCTCACTCTCCAATCAGAAAGCCGAGTGTGGGGAGAACGCACTATTGGATTCCTAATTGCTATGCTGTCGGTCAGTGCTATCCTAAAAGAAATGGTTAAAAGGCTGGGTCCAAGGTAAATATTATTTTCACATTTTTAGTCTTTTTTTTATTATTTTATTTATTTATTTTGCCCTAGCAAATTAGGAGCAGGGTAGGGATTAAAATATAGTCCTTATTTGCTGTGGACTGCAAGAGCTATTGTCATTGGACCTTTTGCATTAGCAGCTGAATCAGCAGTAATAAAATCTTGCAGCTCTTAGTAAAAATTACTGAGTTGGGTAAATGCAGTTATCTTTCTGTGTCTTGCTGTTGTCTTTGCCAAAAGAGCATGCTGAAGACATTGGTCCTGATTATCAAAGGTCTCCAAAATGATAGACTATCATGGGCGAGCCTGGGTGATCAAGCAAAAATGTAACAAATCAGGTCCTGGATTGATAACATTTGCCCTATCAAGAGCAAATTATTTTTATGAAATCCATTCCAGGTTTCCTGGATCACCCAAGTTACTCCTTTGATAATCTATCTTCTCCAGTCTTGGAGAGCTTTAAGAAATAAGTCCCATTGGCAGAACTGGCTTGTTATAAGATTCCTAATAGCAATTGGCCAAGAAATTCGAAATTATCCAATTGGTATTTTACTGGTGACAGTGTCAGTGGATGCCTTAGAAACCAGGGCTGTCCAGCTTCAATGCCTGACGGCTAGGATTCACACACATTTTTAATATTTGAAAAGAGGTCATGTAATGTTTCTTTGTATAGAAATCCTAGAATGTTTTTGGCCTTCATGAAATAGATTAGGACAGCCTTGTTTTAAAATGGATCATTGCCATTCTGGACTTCTGTGCTGCAGCAGGAGATCTAATGAATAATATAATGATTTTATATTGTATCAGTTGTAAAACCGGAGTTCTTCATAAACACTGGGTATATGTGGGTTAGTATATATTTAGGAAGGCTCTCCTGATATCCGGGAATGCTTCCCTGGCTCTGTATCAACCATAACTACCTAAGTAAGTGTTGAAAGGATTTGGCACATGTACCCTGGATGGGAGTAAAAACCTTGATTTACAACTGAATTGTGTAATGTGCTAGTTACATTTAGGAATCGGCCAAATAAACTGTTGGGGAGCAAGTTCACCTGACATCATCAGAGAAGGCGTATGAGATGCCTCCAGCAGGGGATAGAGCCAGGTCTTTTCATACAAACTGTGCGTTTTCAATCCAAAAAATAAGTGTCTCAATCTCTTTGTGTTCCGTCTTACTTTGTTAAGGCAGTGTAAGTGACATTGTGGACTGTTGCTTGTTTATTTGTCCCACTCTGACATAGGTAACGTGATATTCTTGTGACGTTCAAATCTTGTCTTAAGTATCAATTACATATTTGGTAATTATTAAAAGACAAACTATTACAGTCCTAGAGAGATAACACACTAACAACACAAATAGAGTCACCATCAATTCCAGGACTCCTTGTGCTACACTAGGATAGTTCCTAATGACATTGGCTGTATGAGCGAGGTTGTTGTCTTACTGCAGCATAAATTTGGGGCCAATCAGACTTTTCCCTGCTGGTATTGCATGATAGATGAATTTCTGCTTGTATTTCTCAGCATTGAGGACACCATTATTTATTACTAATACCCCAACTTTATTTGCAGAAACGCAGATCCAAGGAACTTCCACCATGCTTGACAGTTGCCTGCAGACATTCATTATTGTACCACTGGTAAAACCCTTGTTGAACAAACTGCCTTGTGCTTAGCCACAAATTTCAATTTTGAGATAGTCCAGAGCACATGTTGCCATTTTTATGTGAACAGTTCCTAAGATTTCAATCAAAGTTGAATGGCTGGCCTTGGTTCCATGTCAGAAGTATGGTGTTTTTGGGTGCAATTCTTCCACAAAAACCTGTTCTGACTTCTCCAAAGAGTAGAAGAGGGTACCTGTGTAAGGTTTCTGCCAGATTTAAGCAGATGGCTCTGCTGGACATCTTCTGATTTTGTAGGGTAGTAGGCATGATGTGTCTTTCATCTGCCTTGGCTGTCTCTAAGATCTATGGTCTTACCATGGTGTATGACTTGTGACATGAAACAGTTGTTTCAGTTATTGACTCTGTTACAATCTTCATATGAAAATGATGATCATTAGTATCTGTTTTGTATAATTGGAAATTCATACATCTAGCTAAAGACCTACAAAATCCCTGACTTTGTGCACGTTTTCCTATAGGAACTGTCATGTCAAAAGAATTCTATGTTGTATACTATAAAATATTGACCGTTGCACCCTATATGCTACATAGTCCTGACCCTTGCAATATATATGTGTATGGTACACGTCATAATCCTGGTCAGTGCACCCTATATGATATGTTGAATGGTATGCAGTCATGACAGCTGCACCCTATACACTCAGTTGCGTGTTACATGGTCCTGAATTCTGTACTTTGTATATTACCTTGTATGTGACATAGTTCAGACAGCTCTACTCTGGACATTATATTGTACATTACGCACTGCTCACCAAGATGTTTATTATCTTAGCAGTTAAGATACGTAATCAACTGTTTAATAAATGTATGAGGTAAAAGTTGAGTGTAAAAGGGTAAAGTTTTAGCTCCCTGTCTATTCTAAAAAAAACATATATAATGGATTTGTTTGATTTTATGATTGTTTGTCCTGAGGTGTATCTGAGACTTACTTGTGGCACAGTCATTAAAGCATATTTTGTGGGTATAAGGGCTGTGGCAAATGTGTACAGTGTAGACAATAAATAGTAAAAAAAAATGTTATGCTTTATCTTTTAATTCAACATCAAAGGTTTGAATTCCAACAGTAAGGTGTCATACCAGTGATTGAAAAGACTAAATGCAGATATAGTCAAACTACGAGGCATGCAATTTAACAAAAGAAACAACACTTTTAGTAAACACAACTGTGTCTTATAATAAATCTTAACAGATTAATTAACAGATTTATCAGCACTCCAATAGCGCTCATGCTATTGGAGTGCTAACAGCAGATTTCTTTGGGCCCCCATAGTGGAAATTTTCTTTTCCAGAAATGAAGGTCTTCACATTTCTATAATTACTTCTCCAGTGCTCCCTACCATCACTGCATTCTTAACCTATTTGCGGCCTTAGTTAGCCCTCCACCCTGTGAAAGTAACTGGATTTTCTTAATAACGGATTTCCTTTTATAGTGTGTATATGTAAATAATATCCACACATCTGTAGCTAACATTTAAACTTGTTTTGCTGGAAAGTTGCTCTCTTTTGTTTCAGAGTTAAATCAATTACTGATATTTTGATAGAATCCCAGCAGTTTTAGGGTTAACTTTTAAGTGAGTGGAGTTAATTGTTTTTGAGACTTTGATTTTGTAAAAAATATCTTTATTATCATGAAAATGTATACATATATAAATTATGCTATTTGTAGGTCTCAACAAATTTCCTGAAGAAGCAGAAGTATCCACAAAACACATAGAAACTATAAAACATCTTAAGACTTTTTGGAGTGTGAAATACTGTGTTTAAGTTCACAGTGTTTTATGATGAACAAAAAAAAATGTAGTTTTATCATTTTTATATACATTCAAATTGTATTGTTTTTTATGCCTTAAAAGTCCTACTAAATTTGTTTTGTTTTCTTTGTTAAAAATGAATACTCATTTTTATTGGATGTGTAAAAAGCTAGAGTTCGTTTACCACGTTTTCTTCTAACTAGGAATACTCAGGCATATCTTTATACGTTTTCAGACAATATCAGCATCAGCACTCCATTCTGTAATATCTGTAGTTAACAGTTAAACTCTGCCTTCAATCATCTCAACTAATCAAATTGTTACATGATTGGTACATGATTATTACTAGCTCACTTTGACCAAACACCCTTATATGTGTAAAAACCACATACTTATTATCATGATATATACGTATATGTATAATTCCTGCAGCCCTCCTTCTTATGACCCATTGGGGCATCAACAACCACAATAAAAAAATTTCAGTATTCCATATTTTCGATTTATTTTAGTATTAGTTATAAAGTTTAAAATGAAGCAGAAAAGAGAAAGATTGTGACCCTACCTCTTTTGTATTATGAATAAGTGTGCCAACCCCATAAATTATAGACAAAATTGATATCAAATAAGAGAAAGACAGGGATTTCTTGTGGCTATAAAATCAATAGACTGTATTGAGCATACACAAAAGTATATAAACGAATATAAACATAGCAAAAAAACACTATGTGCAATAAGTGGTATACAAAAATACAACAAGTAATAACCAGGCTTCCCTGAGCAGACCAGGGACCAGGAATGTGCCCGTTGAAGCTAGACAATCAGTTGCCTGACTCAAAATAGGCTTAAAGCGAATGTTGCAGGTCTCTAAACCAACGCGTTTCGCCGCTAGGCTTCATCAGGGGATGTGTGGAGAACCTCAGAGCAATCAGCAGTTGCAGCAGATTCACAAAGTTGTAAAGTCCTTCCAGAATACTCTGGCAATTCAAATGCATGTAGTTAATGTTAGTTGTTGGGGTGGTTGAGATACTAAACCACCTACTGTCAATCCCTGGGGATTGATATTGGTGGTGCAGCAATGAATCACTGCACCTCTAGCGGCCTTCCCACAGATCATGATGTTGGTCAGTAACACATTGCTGCACCACCAATATCAATCTCCAGGGATTAACAGTAGGTGGTTTAGTATCTCAACCAAAAAAACAGTTTACATTTGTGGTAGTTTTCAATGCCAACCTGGCACAACCCATTTCAACTTTTTTTTTTTGCAGCACAAAACAAAGATACATTACAATAAAAGTACCTATACCTCCTAAGTATTCCCTGTTCCTAGCACCTATTACAATTTATGTGGTCGCCTAACTTTAGAACATAACTTCCACCTACATTTTCCCTGTAAATTTTTAACAGCGGCCACCAGATGTGTAAAATGAATAAACTAACAGCAGGCTTGAACAACAGGTTTGTTTGATTCTAATAGATTTTGCAACAGGCCAGAATTTAAAGTGATGGAAAATTCCAAATGTTAGTGTTGTCACG
Source organism: Pyxicephalus adspersus (assembly GCF_032062135.1). Taxonomy (NCBI): domain Eukaryota; kingdom Metazoa; phylum Chordata; class Amphibia; order Anura; family Pyxicephalidae; genus Pyxicephalus; species Pyxicephalus adspersus. The sequence continues at coordinate 59,063,016 of NC_092858.1, forward strand.
GGAACAAGAGGTGTGGGGTACTATTAGTGGATACATGTGTTTTGGTGGCAACTGTCTAAGAGGGGATTTCCTCTAATTTCAGAGAGATTTCTTCTTACTTCATACAGTATCTATGAGACAGAAAGTGAAAGTGGGAAAAGCTGTGCAACAGGACAGAGGCAGCAAAAATGTTCCATAGGTCCCAACTGGTCTCCAATATAACCCTATCCTTCCTCAACCTTATCCCCTAACCTTTAATCCTAAACTAAATGTATGCCTAGAGTTTTTTTATTTTAATGTTTTGATTTTTGCTGGGGTAGAAAAGGGTACAACCCTTCTGTTTATTCTTTTGCTATCTTTATACTATTGGGAACATTTCAGTTTACTTGGCCCAGAGACAGAAGTTGAAGGAAAACACCTCAAGTGAAGGGAATTTCCAGTCTTAGTTCCTCAAGCAAATGTGCCTATTGGAAGATTTTGCCTTTCTTCTTTTAGTTGGGAAAACTCTTGTAGCCCTGTTATGGGGGGGGGGTCATTTAAATGACCCTCACAAACCAGGCTATGGCGCTGACCTGTAGATAACAGAGAGGATCCTGAGCATTCGCTATGCGGAAGAGTGAGGATAATATTAAAGTTGGCAGTGCCTCCACCCAGGACAGGGTCTCTGTTAGCAGAGGGGCTCCCTTCCTGGGACATTAACCAGAAATAATAACAGTAATATAAAACAGCACCCGAGGAACCACTACACCCAACATACAACATTAACCATTGCAGCTAAATGAACACACAGGTTGGAGTATTTGTAAGCGTTATATCCCAAAACAGTAATAACAATATTTACAATGTATAAACATCAATGAATACACATATCAAGCACATAGCAGAGTCCTGAGGAGAATTGTGCACAGATATACCCGGGTATATATACAGTCTATAACCAAAAATTCCTCCAGTACTGATCAGTGTCAGGATGAGTTGCAGAGGCCTCTGGAGTTGACGGTAGTAAAGGATGAGATGATCCTGGAAACAGCAGCAAGGAGATCCTCCAACCAGCAATTGGGCTATGTATGCTGTGATCCTGGATTGCAGGGATGCAGGCAAAGTCTCTGGAGTTCAGG
>NC_092858.1:59068899-59084576 GCF_032062135.1 Pyxicephalus adspersus
CTCATCTCTGGCCCTGCATTTCCTTATATCCTGGTGGGGTTTCTAGGGCCACTATCAGGGCCAGGAAACACTTCAACAACTTTATTTGCAATTTACAAAGGTACAACTCAGCTAGCAGATAGAAAAAGGCAGTCCCCTACACTCTAAAATAACAGTGGTCAGCATCTCCTCAGTAAATCTCCTCATAAAATCTTACTGTATGTGTGAAAGTATTGCCTTCCAATCCTTAGAGCCTACCTCCAAAAAATAATTAGCTCTGAAATGATGGTATAACAGTTCAATATCATCCACACTGCATTTCTTACTTTGTAAGAACAGTTTTGTCAATGTTATTTTCATTAAATATATAATTGTTTAAAATATATAATGTTTATAATGTTTAGGCTAATATATTATTTTATTTGTATATTATTAGTGCTTGTTTCCAGTATTAGTAGAGTGAACAAGTGCTGTTCAGAAAGCACTGAAGTACTCTATAGAAAGTGGAGAGGATGAGTAAATAAAACACCCCACTGCATCCTCCCTAATAATAAACATTAGTGGTCATTGGTGTCTGGTCATATAGGAAACACTAAAGGACATTGGGGGACAGCTACACTAGATTTGTAAAACAATCATTCATGATCATCTTGGATGATAAAAATCTAGCATGTGTACAAGGCTTTAGAAACAAATCTGTAAAATCTATTCTCTGTACTGGTCATTTTTTTAATAACACAAATAGCCAAACACCAAAATATGAGGCTACAAACATAGTTTAGAGGTTCACATGTCTAAACAGACATTAGAATGAAATATGTGATCTAAGTGACTTTGACCACATAATTGTAGTGTTGGTTTATATATATATATCTAAATAAAAATGTCTTTTTAATTGCCATCAGGTAACCCTACTATAAAAACATTCAAATACCCAAAATTACTCAGGCCTATTATGAATCACATGTCTTGTCCAAACTACGAACCATTTATGGACTGCAAGATATTACCTAAACTCCTAAAATTAGGGTGTTTAGTCTCCTGGTTGATATTGGATTCATCAGACAATGTGGGGATAACACCTCACCTACAATGGAGTCTAGCTTTTTGTCAATTGATAACAAAGATTCACCAACTGCCCTTCCCTTGTCCATTGAAAGGACATTTACTGCCTTTGAGGTCATTAATAAGCTAAACTGGCCTTTTATGCTTCCTAATTTACATCACTAAGACCCTAGTGGTATTTTTCTTGTTGATTAATTGACCTCCTTTTACAAAAATAAGCCTTGGAACATGTTAGTTAGTGGACTATGGCAAGGACATTAGATTGTCACCTCTTCTATTGGACAGTTAGTGACATGACTATGAACTCCTTGAAGGTTTGTGTACTATGTTGGTGCTATGTAAATATAGGGACACGTAGTAATACCTGACATCTTACAAAAAAAGTTTCTCTAAAAACCCCACTTTACAAGACAGTCTTCCAATACTGCAATAATTTTTAAACATAGAAACATGACCCATTCATACTGGAACATAGATGAATATCTGATAGTAAAGTCCACCTTTTGGAATGTTTCATACTGGCAGTCAGTTTTATGGTGCATACTACAGCCTGGCATATGATCTACAAAAAACAAACAAAAACTCTTTAATGTGTACCTTTTGCAGAGAAAATGTATAGAATATATTAACACTTTATTTTATTCCTGGAAGACTGCACAATATGCAACCCACTAACCCCAACTCCAATCCTAGCTTTTAGACATTCCTAAATATATTTCTGTACTGAACCAAGGTAAACTAATAACTGATTAAGTAATTAAGGTATTAACCTTGATCCCCTGACTAAGCTTTAGTTTGTAACACATCGGGCTTGATTACTAAAAGAGTAGAGGCTGTTTACATAGCAAAGTACATGTTCACTTTGCAAAGTGTGTGATCACTTAGCTAATAAAACATGTAAATCTAAATCTGTTAATGTAAATTTGAGTTTACTTTGGATACCCAAAAGGAACACAGATCACTTAATTTACTAAGCTGTAAACTTTACAAAGTAAACTTGTTCTATTCCTTTGGTAAATCAGTCCTATTGGTTCTGTGGGGAATTTATACAGTAGGTGCCGACCACCAGATTAAGTGTGGTATGTTCCACTTACGGATCAAAGGTTGAATTTGAGGAAATTGGTTATTTGTACTCGCCAATGGCACAGTGATTGTTATATATATAGTTATAGTTATTGATTATATATATATATATATATATATATATTATCTCTGTTTTTGCACCATTTATCTATTTAGGTTGGTCTGCTCTGATGGAAAATGAAAAGTTAATGGTCACTTAGGAAATTTAGGTTAAATAAAGCATTTTTTTTGTTATGATTTTTGCTGGTTATTATTTGAGCTTATCTTTAGTACTGTCCTGAAGCCTCCAGCTTATAACTCATATTTACCTAAAATCTTACCATTTCATAAAGAAAGTGTTATGAGAAATGTTCAAGCTTGTTGCTTTCCTCTGTTTATGTTCCTTTTTGCTACTGAAGTTTGCTGTGATAAAACATTTAATACCAAAATGCATCAAGTACACTGGCATCTTTTTCACCCTTTGCTTCTCTTTTCATTTAAAGTTTTCGGGATAAAATATATAAAAACGGACCTACACTAAAATGTTTGCCTTAGTAAACAGTTTCCAGTTTTGAGGGACCTCTAACCCCCTTTTCTGATCCCTAAAAATATAAGTAAAGGTTCTCTAAGGAACCTTATGATTGAATCTGAGGGGGATTAGTATAGGGCAGGGGTCTGCAACCTTTACTATCAAAAGAGCCATTTTGCCCCCTCTTCCACTAAAGAAAAATAGTCTGGAGCCTCAAAACATAACACAACTTATAAACTTTTAAAAGTTTTAATATTTTTTTAATTTTACCTGTTACAACAAGTGTGCATGTGTAGGCCTACTTTGAAATAAATTAAACACTGAACTATGCCCCTAGAAGCCTCCAGCTTCTAACGTATCATCCTGTTACATTAGAAGCTGGAGGCTTCTAACGTAACAGGGTAGATTTTTTTGATGAGCAGAGTTCTTTATGTTCTGATGATAGCCTAACGATTAAATTTTAGGGGGTGTTAATCACAGGTGTCCCCCACTTGCACCTACATTTTTGGTTTTGTACATCTCCCTGTTCCAGAGGAATTGGGGTTCAAAGGAGGGGGATGTCATTGTACACACCCATTTGTACACGCCCCGTGGTAGATTTATTTCACTGGTAGAATTTTTTCATTAGAAGACCGGATAGGGAATCCCCCTCCTCCGCAGTGTCTTGGGAGGAAGGGGATGCCCCATCAGAGATCTCCCCGTGGCAGCCGAAGGGAGCCACAACAAGGAGGCTGAAGAGCCGCATGCGGCTCCGGAGCCGCAGGTTGCAGACCCCTGGTATAGGGGTTTATTCGCTAAAAGACAGATCCCCTGTGCTCTGGTAATAGTGCTCACATTTGGTAATGCCAATCACTGCTATGACCATAGTGCAGTGGAATGAGCATTGACAGGTATTACTGAAATTTAGAATAAACTTTACTTTTTGTTTAGCTAAAGACACACATATAGTTGCATGTCTTTTAAACGGTTTGTGCATTTTTACTGTTGTCTCAGAAGCTGCATTAATAAACACATTAATATGTATTCATATTTCCCAATAGCATTGCCCAGCTCCCTATGCCTGTTTTTACAGAAGTTTGCCAATTTCTCTCAATCCCTAGTTATGTGTGTTTGTGTTTTCCTTTTTTATGTGATTAACAACACTCTGTAGTAGGTTAATAGCTTTATAATCACTTTCAAAGGGAATGTTAGTTTATTGAACATAACAATTAGTCTGATTTGTCTTCCATAAGCTGCTGGTAAGAAATTGAAATAAAAATAAAATATACACAAGGGAGAAGTTACAATCACAATATGAAAGGACAAGAGTAAATAATACCATGCACACAGCCGTAAAACATACATTTAGAAAAAAAAATATTAATAGGACATATTTTTCATGCATGTCATACACATCAATGTTGATTTCTTTGTTTGTCAATGTTAGATAGTATACATCTGTTTTGCAGGAAGAATCATCTCCCACTATTCAGATTTACAAGGTTAACTGATGTATAATGAGACTTTTCATTGAAGGTCAGTACACATTTTATAGAACGGCTCCTGCTAATGGGTGTATAGATACATTTCTTAACATATACTTTAAACCCGAAAACAATTTTTAGATTGTATAAACACAGCAGAACAGTCTTTTTTGAAGGTATTCAAACTAAAACATTAAAAATTGTCATTTAATAATTCTGTTGGAGAAAGATTACATTATTCTTGTGTCGGACTTTCGTGAAAGCACTTGCAGCTCAGTTGTGCTCATTGTTCTATTTCTTTGATGATAATTGCTTCCTATATTTAGCTGCTGTAACCTACCAACTAAACTTTACCCGATACAAGTTTGTGGTCATAAGTTTAATTTAGATCTGGGCTGTGAAAGATTTATTGAAATATGCCCACATAGATTATTCAAACTATACAAAGGTATGAAACACATTTTTCTGCACATTACATATTAAATTGGGCCATTCATTTGGAGTGGCATTCCAACTCATATGCATTGCTGCTCACCACAATGCATAGGAACAAATTACCATGGATTGAGGTGTACTGCAGAAAAATGCCGCATGCACAGCAAGGGCATACAGTGCCAGCATCTGCCAGGTGTTCTGGCATCCCCCAGGTTTTCTCAGACTGAATTAACAACTGTGCACATGCACAGGACTTCAAGGACATCATTCCAGCCCAGTTAATCAAAGTGGCTGAAGATACAAACTAGGAAAAGGAGAATAAAGAAGTGGGCAGCGCCCACAAGGCAGCATCAACAGGTGGCATCTTGCCAGCTCCTTGGTCACATTTAACAGTTAGCGGCAGCGAGTGATAATATCTCAGCCTTGTTTTTAGTTGTACCCTGCCTGGTATCAATTTTTTTAAATAAAAAAAAATGCCTGCATTACATTGGCAGGGGCACTTTCCTTTGGTATGCTCAATGGTCATAGGAATAGGCACTGCTGCAGTTATTTGAGCAGGCATCATACACATTGATAGTCAGTTACCAAAGCATAATGTAAAGTCTTGATGACACAGCGGTATGATTGAGAAATTTCCCCGCACAATAGTTTAAAGTTTTCCTTTAGCCGTTGAAAGTTAAACAATGCATATGTCACTCATACTAATTTGAGTGTATTCTGCACTTAAGGTGCTAAAGGCATTCCTGAAATTCATCAGCACAATCAGAAAATCCTCAAGCAGAAATTATGTATGCTTAAACAAATATACACTAATTTAAAATAAATGTGGCATGGAGACATTTTATTTGACAAATTGGCAACACTCGCCAACTGTTCCAGACCTTATTTGGCAAATGAATGCACGCAATTATAAATATCAGACACACATAGAAACATAATATCTAAATACATTTGAAAGATACTTAAGTAGAATGTACTTGTCTGTAGCAATACACACAATTTCTTCCCATGAAATTACATATTTCCAATCTCACAGATCCAGTACTTGGCAAGAAAACAGCAATCTGTTTAGACATAAGTATGTAAAGTAGCTAGAGGTGGTAATTTAATCAGGAAAGGATATATTTCAATGTTTCCCTAGTCTTGAAGGCATTAGCACTTTAAATTCATAATATCGCTATGACAGATGCAGCCTGGAGGACTTAAAAATGAAATCCAGAAAGTGAAGACTGCTGAAGGATATATGTTGAAGTTGAGAGATTTAAATGGTCGAACTGGTGCAGAAATAATGGAATATATAGCTTTGCTCATTCCTTTCTGGGCCTGAAGATTTTGTATAATGTAAATGTGGTGTATTTTAATTGTGGCTTTGCTGAAGAGCGGAAGGGTTATAACTTTATTGAACCAAGGGGACTAGCCTAACGACAAAATGATATTTTATGCATTAATGGCAATATCCGATTTGGAACCCCTGTTAAATGGGATTTAGGCTAAAATATGTGTCACATTGTTCTCAGTTGTATGTCTGTGTCTTGAATTATGATGTTTGTAACTGTAATGAAAGACAAATTAACCCAAAATTATCTAGACTAAGGATGTACAGTGAAAATTCAAATTGGACAAAGACAAATACCAAGGACAAAAAGTCATAGAGAGGATTGGAAGATGAACACAGGTGTATATGCTAATTGTAGCATACTGTACATTACCATTGTCACTGGTGTAAATTTCCAGCAAAGACGTGCATATGTTGCTTGGGCAACTACAGATCGTAATAACCAATATTACATAAAAAGTTCCTAAACAACAACTCAAAGTATAACATGGATTCTGAATAAAGCCAAATATAACCAACATCATATCTGAAGCCAAAGCCAATTTTGTTTTGAAGTAAAAAAATTGATACAACCTGTCACATTTTTTTCTATTTTGTGCCCCTGTTAGCACTGCACAGGCACTGAAACTGGCGATTCCTAATCCCAGGACAAACTGAAATGTGAGTCACCAGTTCGGACCCAAGGCAGACCTTAATACAGATACTTAGGTTGATCACACTACAGAACCTCCAGAGCAGACCCCAAAGAAAACCTCAGTACAGAAACCCCAGTGCAGACCACAAAGTCAGAACTCAGAACAGAACCCCCTATTTGGACACCTACCTCACTACAGACCCCCAGTACGGACTGCCAGGCAGACCTCAGTACAGGACCCCCAGCACAGACTCCAAGACAGACCTCAGAACATACCCACAGGCAGACTTCACCAGGGACACCCAATGCAGACCTCCAGACAGACTTTACTATAGATGCCCAGGTAGACCTAGTGCAGTTCCCCTGTGCAAACCCACAGACCGCAGTACAGATTCTGTTCAGACAGTAGTGGGGACCTCAGTACAGACCCCAAAGCAGATCTTACAGAACTCCCAGAAGGAATATCTGCAAAATCAGGGGAATTCCCCTCCTAGACAGTTGTCAGCACAGTAAGTGTTCACATTGAAATACCTTCAAGTAGAAATGTATTCAATAACATAGTTCAAACAGCAGGTTGCATGACAACCAGTCAGATCTCAGGGTACTAAAAGATGACTTTGCCTTCAGTTACTGTATTTTGTCCTTGGGTTCATGCATGCATGAGCGGTCATAATCTGTAGCTGTAAACACAGACAACAAACATTGTTTATTCATTGGTAAACTCAATGTCAAACCCAATCAGCAAAAGCAGGAACATACAACTTGCACTACAAATTTTTATGAAGTACTGGTAATTATAAAAGGCTCAGGGAATGCTCTCTATGCACAAACGTGCACCTTCCAAGAGTAGTAGTGCTGGGTAACTAATAGGTTTATAGCGATAGGTAAAAGGTGCACTGGTTATTAAATTGTGCCATGGCATATTTAGGCTTGTGGTATGTCATAACTGTCATACCACAATGAGAAGCTAAATATGTTGCTGCACATGTTCCTGTAAATGTATACGGTCGTAGTCTTTTGGGTTTTTCTAATGTCCTGTTTTTCTTTAAATTATACTAAATGTATCAATTTTCCTGGAGTGGCAACAGTTACCAAGTTCAGCTGCAATGTTTACACTCTTTATGAGTGCTACAGACTTGGAGGCCAAGCAGCAGTGCCCTCTTGCAATTTGTTGACCCATTATGCTATGGTCACCACAGTAAAGTGGGGATGCCATTGGAGCTCCCATCTATTTTCAGAAAGTTCATAAAAAAAGTCTGCAGAAGGTGCAGAATGAAGAGAAAGAAACATGGTCAAGGAAAACCTTTAGTTAACAAAATTGTCATTCAGTTTTACTTACAGTCCTTACAAAATTGAAGCTAATTGGGAATCAATGAGAAGAATGTCACTTACATTGGTTGTCATTGAATATACCAAGTGGTGGTTCATAACTCCACTTTTACAAAGAGCTAAAAAGATCAGTGGCAGCATGGCACTGGCTCTGCCAAGTGTTGTTGGACCCAAAACTAGGCAAGCATCATACAACAAAAGGACAAGAAACCCCTAGCATTTGTGGGAACCATTCACCCAGGAAATGGAGCACAAGATATACTGTATGGCAAAAGTGAGAGACATTTATCATCCTAATCCTCCCAGACCTATTACTATTCAAGGCCTACAGCTCAAGTATAAACTCCCAAGGCATGCAGTCTATCCACTATATTATCTCCTTTTCTCTAATGTTTGTAGGTCTAGGGTGTCAGACCAATTCCAAGTAGCATGCCAGAACCTGACAACCTGTTGTGGTGACCCCCCTCCCCATCACTGCAATATATCCTCGCCCACTTGCGCAATCCAATGTGTAACTGTGGCAGAAGGATTTCATTATTCAAGACCTGAAGGAAAAAGTTATCCAAGGCTATTTTTTGGTCTGAAGGTCCAAACCGAGCGAGATCTGGAAAGAAACACAATTTAAAATTTTACACAGAGCATATAAGCTCTTTTGCCCCCCGGTGCACTCGAGCTCCCTTGATCCATTCGAAAAGGTCACAATCACCCTAAAACATTGTTCCTACATATAATTCTGGACTTCAGCCCTTACTTTTATAGGACCAACTACGAAGGTATTAGTACCCCTCAAACCAAATCTGTGTTTATTTGGGTGCTGGGAGGAGTTCCCAGACAAAGCCTCACAATAGGGGCAAACAAACCTGGATCCCTCTATGTCTCCTAGCAGCTAGAAAATCAATAATGCAACAATAGATATACCGGTACCCATAACTGACTAGCTTAGACACAGTGACCGCCCCAATGCAAGTAATAATATTATAAAGGGACCTGCAATAAGCTAATGAAACTGATGATAAATATGTGCCAAAGTTCTTCAACAAATGGTATGCAATATTCACTAGAACCCACAGAGCTACAACAAATCCTACACCACCACTACCCACCTGCCATGCCTTCAACTTTCCCTAACAAGGGACTCTTCCAAGATCAGCACTAATAATAGGTCCAATTAATGTAGTAACTGCAGTATACTTATTGAGTTTCTAGCTATTGGCTGTGTATCATCTGTGTGTAAAATTATTTCTACATTGTTATTACATTATAATCTAGAAACTATAGAAGCACACATTTTGTAAAATCATTTAAAGCTTTGAAATGCTAACAAACAATCTTATGGTTGTATTTTTTTTAGATTTTTATTTGCTAAATATAGTTTATACAAAACAAATATTCTTTTTGGGTATTAGAAATTTAAAGGAACAGAAAGAATCGTATATATCCTGCAGACTGCAGGCAGTGAGAGCCATCTTTTCACTTTGCTGACTGCACTAATAAAAGGTATTTGATATCTGATTGGATATTCTAGTCAATGCAAACAACTTTGACTCATGTTTGAAATATGAAAACCTAATGTTTGCAACAATAAAATGATTACAAATATTATTAAACAAGTTTAAAAATATATTTTTTGTTGTTGTTGTTTTAAGTTACTATTGTTTGTATTTGCTTAATACCTAATATTATTGTTCCAAATTCTAATTTCATCACCTCAATTTATCTAAACGCTTAGACGCCTCTAATCCACAGCACGGAAACATTTGTAATTATTACCTTTGCAAATGAAAAATGGGGCTGCTTTTATGAAGTCATGCTTGGAATGCCAACATATTCAATTATTTCTGTTTGATAATGAAAAGGAAAATTGTGACCTATTAAAAAATTAGAACGTGGCGGTGGGTTCATGTTGCTTCAGGATTTATTAGCGTTGTAATTAGTACTTTTGTCATGAGCTTAACAAAAAACAGCTACTGGTTAATTTCCTTCTTATACAAAAATAATTAAATTGACGGGCCAATAAGTACTAATTAGAATAAATACTTCAATGGTAATATGACAGCGATGGCGTCGTTTGTATATGAAAGCAAATGATTGCGGCACTCAAAGTGTTTGTATAAGGTAATGGACCATTAAAAAGAGGATATAAAGAGATAAATGCATTGGATTAAACTTGTACGCTTTGAGTTTCTCTTCCCTAAACTATAGCACATAGTAATGATAAAAATCAGAGGTAATGAGATTTAATATGGATTATTCATATTTATCCAGAAAAAGTTCGGGTTTATTGTGACTGATTGCTTCTAAATTGCATATGTAGATGTTGATTTACTAAGGCTATGTACACACGTGCAATCATTGTCGTTGAAAAGGATCTTTCACGATACTTTCCAACAACTAACAAATGCACGATGCATGAACAAGTGCTGTACATACATCACCATTCTGCTCTATGGAGGGGGGAGGGGGAGAACGACGGAGCGGCACCCCACTGCACTCTCTCTCCTTCATTTCCATTACGATCGTTTGTCGTTCGTCGGCCATGAATCCACCAGGACGGTCGTTCAGATGATGGACGACGAGCGCTGTACACACGCAAGAGACGATTATCAGACAAGAACAATTGCACGTGTGTACATAGCCTAAAGGAGTTGAGTTTCTTCAATCAGACAATTGTGTGAATAATGATTTTAATGATTTTAGATATATAATCATGTGAAATAAAAATATCTCTTCATCTTGGATTTCCAATCACATGTAGATAGTTTTTACATCCCAAATCCCCCCTCCTATTGTGTGCTACTTCCCCCAGATTGTAAGCTCTTAGGGGCAGGGTCCTCTCCTCCTCCTGTATCCCTGTTTGTATCTGTCTGTAATTTGCAACGTCTATTTAATGTACAGTTCTGCGTAATATGTCAGTGCTATATAAATTCTGTTTATAAATAATAATCTGATAATTGAAGTCAATAGTTTGGCAGTTTATTGAGCCTCTTTCGTCTCTAGCATGGGTACTATAATATTATTAATTTGAGAATAGAAAATAGGAATTGATCTAGCAATGACTGCCAGTGGTTGGAATAGCATCAATATAAATGTGTGATCGGAGTTATTTTACTATTACTCTTTCATTGATAGTATATGTTTATTTATTTGCATTGTTAACTGCTTCAAACACATTGCTTAAGTTCAAACACATTTTAAGGGACATTTTACCAATTTTTAACCCTTATATCTTGATGATTTTTGCTATGAAATATTTTGTTATCTTCTATATGTCTTAACTAAGCTCTAAAAATTTCTAACAGAATTTTCCATGTTTTTATAAAAAAAATTTCTCAAATAGTAAACTGATAGCAGTGAGAGTTGTAGTGATGTAATACTTGAAACTGGCCTCTAAGGAAACATGTATTGGAAAAAATATGAAGGCTGACATTGCATGAGAGTTCTGCATACTTGTAGCAGATCAAGACTCAGGAATTTAGAGTTAGTTCAGCAATGGTTTCTATTGGTACAGGTTACCATTATCTTTTAAAAAATAGATGAAGATATGCTGATGCAATGGCCCTGCTTGTTGTTTTCTTTTTTAATGGAATAAAAAATACTTGTCATGACAGTTTTCTAAAATATGGGATTTTATGTGAGAGATACAACTTTTTTTTTCTGTTGGTCTGAAATCCGTGAACACCTGCAACATAACGCATTGGCCTAAGTGAAGGGAGGCTGTCATGCAAATAGTAATATTCAGCAGTGCAATGTATTTTGGCATAAACAGAGATATAAAGACTGTATAAACACTGCTGATGTCAATGGAAACCTCTGTTCATATTTATTTGAATGGGGATTGTTTTGTGCATGGCAGAGTATCACAACCTGCGGTGCTTGGCCATATCTTCAAAAATACTTTTATCTTTAACATGGGAATGGAATGGACTTATTTAGTAAAGTAATAGCGCATATTCTTTTTGCAATTGTAGGTTCTCATAGTAAGTAAAGGAATTTAAGCTGCGTTCACTTCAATCATCCTACTGTGTGCCAAGTTCTGATTTTTTAAAATTTCCCATGACAAAACTGGATATTGAAAATAACACATTGGGTTTGATTTATTAGGGCTCTCCAAGACTGGGGAAGATAGACTATCATGGGATATCCTGGGTGATCCAGCAAACCTGAAATGGGACTGGTCAATAATTGAAAACATTTACCAAAATAAGCAAATTAAGAAGTCAATTCGAGGTTTTCTGGTTTACCCATGATAGTTTATCTTCTCCAATCTTGGAGAGCTTTTTTTTAATTCAGGCTCATTATATGTTACAATAAGTTAACATATTTTTTCAAAGTTTAAATGGTCCCCTTAAGATCGACATTTTACACTTAGTTGGAAGTTGCCACCTCCTTAATTAAGATAAACATTTAAATGAGAGGGTGGTCAAAGAAGACCTTAGAGTGTTCACAGGAATGGTGAACCCTGAATGGTGAACATTTCTCAGACATCTCTTAAGGTTATTGATCATCAGTGTAGAACAGCACCAGAGTTCCCTAGAGTTCCTCCAGAGGCCGTTAGGGTTTTTTTTTTTTTAGCAATGAGCAATTTGTGCCTCTCAGGTCAGTTTTGGTGACACCAATAATCTTTTTGGCTATCTGAAATAGTGATATTCTTCCCACTGATCAGAACATTAATAGCATTCGTCCAAATGACTATCTTGCTAATATACTATGAGCTCTGGATGTAATTTATATAGCAGGAGTTCCCTGTAGACCTGAAAGTTATTTCAAGATTCCCCCCATGGTAAAAATGATGAGAAAGGCTCATGTAGACTGTGGATACCTAGATACTATGTTCATATCATGAGAGAATATTGGGGATTGTGATTACTGACCTTTAAATTGGAGCTACAAAGCATGATTCAAAATGTTCTCATGAGTAAAGCTACGTACACATGTCCAATGATTCTCACCAGATAATCGACTCAGGGCCGATATCGGATGAGAATCTGGCGTATGTACAGCGCCCGCTGTCCATCGTCTGAACGACCGTCCTGGTAGATCCACGGACGATGGACGATGAACGATCCTAATGCAAAGTAAGGGGGAGAGTGTGCAGCAGGGTGTCGCTCTGTCGTCCTCCCTCTGTGCATAAAGCAGAATGGCGCTGTATGTACAGCACTCGTTCATGCATCGTGCAGTCCTTAGTCGTTGGAAAGGATCGTGAAAGATCCTTTCCAATGACAATAATTGCATGTGTGTACCCAGCTTAAGGCTTCTACAACAATTTAAGTTCTGCTGTACACTAATGATGAAGTACAAAGGACAATATACAACCAATCCTCTGATGTGATCAAACCAGATAAGATTTAAAACATAACAACCCAATGAAGCAGTAATATATTTAATCTATTTTTAAGCCAGATTTTCATCAATAATTTGCTCACATGGCTGACCCCAATACATAAGACGTATTGAATAGGTTCTATAACCGGAAACATGTGGTCTTTGGGTGGCTGGAGAATTAACAATTCTCTTGAGATGTGCTATCAGTTCACCTAAAGCCAAGAACAATGCTATAAAAATATGCTAACATCGCCTCACCACAATGACAGATAAACAATAGCAGGCCTCCTTCATCTGTATAAATCTTATGTGGCTCTTTGTTGTTAAACCATGGCTATGACAGTGTGGAATTACAAGGACCGTTTTGCTTTCAGGACTGTGGCAGCTGATAAGAGATTTGCCTCATTTGTTGTTATCAGTGGGTCACAATCTGGTACAAAAGAGTATATGCAGACGCACTAACCATCAATATCTTAGGGTAATGCCACCAATTATGAACTGGGAGAAATAAAAGAGACAAAATGGTCAGATGGTAAATAAAATAACACTTATAGTATAGCACATTACTGGCAGTCTTGGTGCAAAACTATATACCAGTTTCTGAAAGCCATATGTAGTAGTGTAAATCTAAGTAGCTAATGGCAATGTAGAATATTAATTGAACTTATATTAATACCATTGATGTTACTTTTCCTTCCTTCAGTTGATGAGCTACCACTTTTAAATTTGGCACAGAAATATAAGCTGAATCAATCATCTTCTTGTTTCTCAATGACCTTCTACAGAGATACTTCATTTAGGAGCAGAGTATCCCTGAGACTAATATGAGTGCAGAGGTATCAGGAACATGATCTTACCTGATTCCAACCACTACTTTGGTCCTAACAAGAGGACTGTGAAGAAAAACCTCTTGGTTCCAAGACCCCAAGTCAAGCATACTATGTGCTTCCTTCATTTTCCCCTTCTTGGCTTATTGCAAATTAACATTTTGACCAGTGTCTGCACTTATAACCAGAACTACAATTGGAAAATAAAAGCATGTATAATAAAAAAAAGGGGCAAAGCCTGTGACCGGATGAAGATGCTGGCATCCATAAAAACTTAGACAAAGATGCAGACCAAACTTGAAGTTTATTGAAAAAATTGAGAAAGTTTTTGCCTCTCATTAGATATAAAATCTTTTCATATGGAAACAAAGAGGTTTTGCTTAATATTCAATCTGGAACGAGCCTATATATTTTAAGAAAGTAATCTGTTTCTGTCAATCAATACAGAGTCAGATATATAGGATAAGATATATAGAGAAGAATAGTGCTCATTGACACTAACATAAGTTTTATTGACCTGATTTGTTAGACTTATTTGCTGAATATCGTGTTTAATACAATTTTACGTTGACTTGACAAACAAAATGCAGGTAGGTGTACTAAAATTACACGTCTATTACGGCTTTTTTCCAATTTACTGTGCAATGTAACTGTGAACCATTTTAACAAAAGTAATGAGTTTCATTTTGTCCATACCTATGACCTGTGCTACAAATGTAGTGAAATACATGTCAATGATTTAGTGTGAGCAAGCCAATACTTGCCTGCTCTAATAGATTCCAATTACAGTTTCCTTGTTTTGTTATGTATAATTGTTTATATTCATATTTACATACGTGATAATCTGGTATATTTATCCTATAATTAGAAACCAGCATCTCCATAAATCTTGTATTTCAGTCTATGTGCAAGCACACCACATAAAACCATGGCATATAGTCACCTATATTAGTGCCAGTCAGGCTTTTTCAGTGTGCAACTGGAAATATGTTTGATTGATTGGTGTTGTTTATTAAACATAACTTGAGCATAAATAAGTAACAATGTTTCATATTAAAGTGATTCTGTCACGTTAGGCAAGCTCAAAGAACTGTAGAGCAACCAGAGAAGATGCAAAATTAACTTTTACTTCCTAAATCTTTGCTGCAGTTGCCAAGTAATCAGCAGTTGAAAAAACAGGATTTTGTGCTTTTTTTCCTAATCTCTAGCACTATTGAGAAGAGCTACATAAACACGGCATGGGCATTGCATATTATTATTCCATATGGCTGGGTCCACATTGAGAATTTTATTACATTTTAACATTTTAATCTGGACATTGGCAGACTCAGCAAAAGCAAGCAATATTAACTAGTGAGCTGCTGCTTGTCCAAGGGATGACACATTCCCCTAACAATATGGGTAACAATAGGATATGTTTTACTACAAAATTTAAATTTGTAAAAATATGAAAGACTGACAGCAGAAAGAGACCAAGTGTTTTATAGAGCCTGCCCTTTTTTATTCAATTTTGAATGAGGATGGCATTTATTTATTCCAAACTTGTCTAAATATACTTTATGATTCATTTTTCTGGTAGTTTGCTCCAAGTATTCATTACTCTTTCATTAAAATACCACTTTCCATATAGACCATAAATGATTTGTTATTGTAGTTTAAAGTAACCACTATTTAATTATTAAATTTAATAATATAT
>NC_092858.1:59090058-59093304 GCF_032062135.1 Pyxicephalus adspersus
CCACATTCAATACAGGGATGGGAGGAAAGATTTAAAAGCACTGTATTGTCCAGACAGCAGCAGGAAGTTTCTTGTTGAGAAATGAGGGGGTGCTACAAAAGGGAAAGAAAAGTCTTGAAAGGATTTAATTAACCGTGTCAGGGATAATTACCCCTGGACAGCCAAATTAGTTTTGCATAATCGCTCCCAAGCAGATGAATATTGCAAGCTCCGAAAGGACCATAGATTGAATGGGATCGTTTTAATTATGGCAACACAAGATCTGTGCATGCCATGATACCACAATCTAAAATTACTATTACAGCTATCTTTTCCACAGCACCAACCTCACGCTTTTAGATCTTTTTAATATGGATATAATTGTTATAATAAAATACTTAATAATAACCCAAAATGCAGATCTCTCCTTACCTGCACTCAGAATGACCAAAATTTCTATATAATGCTTTGCACATTTTATAAAGAATTACAAAGGATAACTAGAACAAAATATACCGCATTGTTCCTGCATCAATAAATGTCATTATAAAGTAAGGGTGATCTAATTTGGGATTTGTACAGAAATGGATATTATCATTATTTACATGCTGAAACTATCAGCTGCCTTTTGCATCTGGATCGTGTATTAAAGGGCACGATCCATCTGCATTGTGTCTTATCCCAGCAGATTGAGGTCCCTTTGAAGAAATGACAAGGATTTTATTGGGAAGCTCTTCTAACAAGATAAAGTACCCAAGCAACTTTCTCCTCCTAATGTTACTGGACACCTTCACAATAGTCTGCAAGGCTCAGGCTTCTCAATGGGCTCTGTTCTGCTCAATCATGAATGCCTTTTTTAAAGAAAAGATAATACAACGACTTGTTTTTTTATCTTCTTTCCTATTCACGATTAAAAATGTGATAAATCAGGTTTTTGGCCCTGGATAACAATGGCTTGATTTAGATTTCCTGGTAAATCCATTCAACTAGGAAACAAAGGCAGCCTTTGGGGGATAAGTTACACTTCACCTGGACCAAGCACGTAAGGGCAATTCAGATAAAAATCTTGTTAGTATACTCAACAAGAAATAGAAGATTTTTTTTCTTTTTAGCTATAATGGGCTTTATTTCAGGTCTTTGTTCAATGCTGAACAGAGGACTAAAGATCTTTTTAAGTCATCTAATATTATTAAAGCAGAGCCTGATACAAACAACACATCAAAAATGAATTGTTAAAACCATTTTGTTTTCTTTATCTTTACGTTGTAGTACAGAAAGCCAAAATAAAAACTAAAAATTACATGTTAGCCAGCTTCATTCACAAATATTAGTCAAAATATACACGTTACAAAAAAAGAAGGACCCAAGAACTTAACAATGGTTGGGCGCAGTTTGGTGCATTAAATGTAGACCATTTAAAGAAAAAAAATAAGTTCTGATGACAATTCCAAGTTTGGATCATTGTAGGTGGAAATGGGCAAATTATTCCTTGCAAACAGTTTATATTTTCCTAAACAATAAATATACATTTAATAGCTGAATAGCTTGAAAGGAATCCCTTTTAGTCATGGTCACATTTGTTCTTTCTGTGGGGTAATAAGTGAGCAGCAAGTTTGTCATCTTCAATGTACACAGTTCTAATGAGACAGACCCTGCTTTCCAGTGTGACAGGTAGGAATGTTCATGGTGGGGATCAACCCAAAATAATTACATTTCCTTGGTGCTGGGGAAATATCAAGTAATGGTTAGTAGCAGGTTGTACATAGTTTTTAAGTCTGGACACACCTGAGCATCTTCCATCACCACCATGGAGGAGAATATTGGAATGATGTCAGGACCAGCAAGTACACCTGAGTCCAGTTTAGTGCATGCATTGATACATCCATGTCCTACAATGTATCCATCTTACAAGTGCAGGAAGGGACACGTCTGAAATGTTCCTTGTTTGACCTTTTCCTGGCCACCAGTTTAGCAGAAGAACCTCCATGAGAAGTTCCTCCACACCTTGATTAGCTCAGTGTTCTCAACACAACATGACCTGTGCAATGGACAGCACAACTAAATATGACATATCTCCATACTTTAGAAGTATTTCACAGCATAAAATGACAAAATGTGACAAGTGGGGCTCATCCTGCCCTAGAGTGTCCGGTATAAAGTTACAGCCGGGTTGCGGTGCCATAGCCCTTGTGAGGGCTGCTAAGGTGTCATAAGGCGGCAGCATAGGCTGTGGCGGGGTAAGGGTCCAGCTGGGGTTTGCCCATGCCCGGGAATAGGATGTAGGCTAGGGGGGGTTGCAGTCCTGGACTGGGCCATGCTGTGCAGTTACATGGGATCATATAGCCCGGATTCCCAGGGGATGGGTGGGAATGAGTGTGGCCCCCACTGGCTGCTGCCGCCGCTGCTGCCGCTGCTGCTACCCCGGGGAAGGCACCGGACTGGGGGTATCCGAGGGAAGAGGCATAGGGAAGGGTGGAAGAGCTGGATGTGATCTCTGCCATCTTAGAGCTCAGATCAAACAGGGAATAATGATTGGAGGCGCTACCGGCCGCTGCCGCTGCCGCAGCCGCTGCCGCCGCCGCCGCGGAGGGAGGGAAGAAGACCCTGGCTGCTGCTGCGGCTGCCGCGGCCGCTGCTTTCTCCGGATTGGCCAGCAGCGAGTCAGTGAGAGCCCCGGCTCCGTGCAGGCTGGCGGCTTTCAGCCCCTCGTGTTCCCCGGCCAGGCTGTACGGCATAGGGAAGGCGAACTTATCCTTCTTCAGCAGAGTCTTGGGCTTCCTGCGGGGCCGGTATTTGTAGTCCGGGTGTTCCTTCATGTGCATGGCCCGCAGTCTCTTGGCTTCATCTATGAATGGCCTCTTCTCAGACTCGGTCAGCAACTTCCATTCCGCCCCCAGCCGCTTACTGATCTCAGAATTGTGCATCTTCGGGTTCTCCTGGGCCATCTTCCTCCTCTGGGCTCTGGACCACACCATGAAGGCGTTCATCGGTCTCTTCACATGGTCCACCGGCTTAGACATGTCACCTGTGTGTTCTCTACAATCACTGCGCTCAGCACGGGGTCAGCCTGACATTCCTTGGGGTGCCAGGGGCCCCAATATCCTCAGCCAATCACTGGGGCCAGCCGGGGGATCAAGGAGCCTGCTAGGGGTCCAGGTAGGCTGATCGATGGGAACAGGTAGGAGGCTCGGAAGGGTCAGCTATAACTTGCTGGGTCCAGGCAATGAGAAGATCGGGGTGCAGTCACAAGATCGGGGTGCAGTCACT
>NC_092858.1:59093545-59166932 GCF_032062135.1 Pyxicephalus adspersus
GAGGTCTGACTGAGTGACACTGAGTGCTGGGCTGTCCTCTCTGGAGCAGTCAATCATACACAGGCGGGACAACAAGTCTTTAGATCCCATGCATGTCTATGGAGTCAGCACTTGTCCGGGACATCTGGCAGCCGATGGAGAATGCAGGATCTCCGCACACATGTCGTGCTCCACACCGATGTATGAGGATCGCAGATCTCAGGTGCACAACTTACTACTTGGCCAAGTTTGTGGCTTCTGTCCTCTGTGAGTGAGGGGAAGAGAGGAAGGGATATTTTTTGGTAACTGAAGCTGGGCGGGAGAGCTAGGTGGGTGTGTGAGTGGAGATATATGTAGGAGGAGCTGTGTGGATCGCTTCTTGTCACCATGCAGCCTGCTTTGGGTTGCGGATGATCGGAGACCTCTACACCTGGCTCTGTTCACCTGCCACTCCTGGTGCGGTCAGCGCTGAGCAGCAGAGAGGTCACGTGTCCTAGGGCTTATGTATTCCCATAGAAGAGTGCAGAGGTACTACTACCTGATCACATTTCATCTGATTTAGTTACTTTATTAAAGAGAGAATAAATATATATGAGCTTGTTAGGCACCTGCTGGTTGCATGTTCCTAATTCTTACACATTCTCCTATTATGTAAGAGTAAGAATTTGTAGAATGGCATTCCAGCTCTGATCTGACTGCAGGGAGCTCTATTTACTTTATAAACTTGTCTGGGCAACACTTTTGTATGTGATGCCCCAAAGGGACTCATCAGTCAGAATAGGAAGAGATGAAATATGAAGGTTGGCAAGACCTGGCTGATGCTGTGATGATCACTCAATAAACCTATGGATTGCTGCTTGTCTGATGATTATACATGCTGGGTGTAGCTGAATGGAATGTTACAGTGAATATGTCTCTTTGTAACTGTTTCATGCACAACTTGTACACCTTTTGTGAGAATGTTTTTTGTCTTAGTGTATGTTTACATTTCCCTGTGATGCTTATCTTGCCTGGCTATTAGTACCTACACATTGTTCTCCTGCTTGTATTTTCAAGCCATGAAAGCACAAACTATGTAACAAATTGACTTGACAGTCAGGACTGACTTGCTTGCCCTGTTTGTGGCTTGTCACTTTGATGGTGGCGTGCTAGTGTGGTATGTGGAGGTGCATTAACCCCTTCCCTGCTGACATAGGAAATCTTCAGTGCTGACAGTAATTAGATAAAAGAGGTTGATTATTTAAATATGCCAAGTGTACCTTATCTTTTACAAAATACATGTAGCCAGTAATGCTAAAACATGTAGTAGTCACTAATGATATAACTTCTCATTCTAATTCTATTCTATGAGACATTGGAGCAAATAGGAGAACATTATGATTTAACTGATAAAAATACACATTGTTTGCATTAACAAATATCTGATTTTTTTGAATTCCTTAACATATAACTGGATATTTGGAAAGAGCTCAGGAGGATTATTAGCTTATTGACACTTTTATGTAACAAGAAAATATAGAATTTTTTGTAGGATTACTATGATGAACCTCATCGATTTGTGAATCACTTGCTTACCAAGGAGAAAGATCTTTAAGAAGGGCCTGGTATATGTAATACAGCAGACTTAGGTTCTGTAGAAATAGTAATATTGTAATATAATTTTTGCTGGAGATGGGGATAATTATTTGTGCTGAAATGGCCTTTGTGCCATTGTTAGGCTTAATAATAGTTGTAAGGTGATCTGTGGCCCAATACTTAGAGAATATCTGCATGGGTCTGGGAATATAAACCTCCTCCAGGTGTAAATTATATTAATGGAGTTCCTTTAAATAAATGTTGCCTATGCCATTACCAATAGTGTACCACAATAAGTTTTGATGTATTTTTTATTTCTCTGTAACCTTTGCAAATAACAAGCTCTGGACACTGTTCTGGGCGCTGCAGGAAATCATTGGTGTGCCATGGCCCAAAGAGAATTTAGCATTACATTGTAACATAAATCCACACACTGAAAGACTTGGCAAACATATTACTTTATTTTTTTTTATTGACCTTCTGTATGTCGGTTACTCCTTTCTTAGTGATCTAATCCCCTTACAAAATGTACCATAGGTATTGTGTATATGTAATTTTATATGGATATAGTCAAACATGAACTATGGTAAAAAGGTTTGAAGAGCTTCCTACTTTTTCAAGGCTGCAAACAGACCATTTATTAGTAGCAGGTAAGTAATCAACATTATATCAAGTATGCAAAGTGTGTTACTGCATGATGTATGTTATTGGTTGTCTTTCCTGTGTTGCAGTATTAAATTTGACCAGTCAAGTTTTTTATTGCAGGTAACTCACCTGTCTTAGCTCCATCAAGGGTACCGCCATCTTTTTACTCTCCGGGAAGGCAAAACTTAGGCCAACCTAATTAGGAGACCAGGATGACACAACTCCCACCCATACTTCCAGGAATTAATTTAGTCCCGGCAGTCCGAGGGGAAGTCTGGATACACCATATATACCTACACTGAGCTGCACATGAGATGACACTGGGATGGCAGCCTAATTCCCCCTGATTTGCCTGGAAGCCTTTTAATAACACCAACTAGTCTCTGTTATAATATTTGGCTAATTACTCCACAGTACATACATACATACATACATACATTACTACACAGTACATACATACAACTCCAGAGATCAGGGATAGCCTTTTATAAATCATATTTTTTTGCTTGTTAAAACAGAATTATATAAACTTTAACAATCCTGAAAAATTTAGATATGACTTTTACAAATAACACATACTCATCTTTCAATGCAGTTTGATGACATTGTAAGACCTTCCAAAGTTTTCTTTCCATTTTGGTGGGGCCAAAACTGTAGAGGACAAGAGGAGCCAAGTATTCTACTATTTTTTAGGGGAAGTGTATTTTTTTTCTAACTTAACACGTTTCTTTTCAACCATGAGATATCTTAAGTCTTTTGGGTTGAACCCCAGCCAAAGTCAAGAGAATTAACATAATAATGAACGCATCTTTTATTTTTACTTTCTATTCCCCTTCTTCATTCACCATGCAGCACATAAACTAATAGGTTCCTTTTATATCTTTTCTATTTCTCACTCTAATCTTTGCAGCGCAGAGACTACAGGAAGCTGATACCTGTCAAATTTAGGTATGTACATGTACTAATTGTATTATACAAACATGTACCGGTAATAATGTGTAATTGATTACAGAGCTGCATTCATTTGTTTGTTGTTTTAGGGAAAGTGATAATTCACAAAGTGTAAACAGGAGGCTAAAAATCCTGATTTGAAAACTGCAATTATATGGTTAAAATAAAAGATCTTTATGCTTGTGTTAAGCTTTGGGAATTGAGGATTTTGTAATAATCTCTATCACATATAAATGAACATTTACCTTAAGCACTGTGCAGCAGACACCAACTTACAAATAAAAAAACATTACCCGTATTTTCATAAAATTTCTGGCTGCATGCTGGAAATCTAGAAGTAAGCAATTCTAGGTGGTAGCAGATAATTGGCTATGGTGTTTTTTGCATCCAGAGAAAGCCTAATTTTCCCATTTTAAAACATATTGCCACCTCAGATATCACTGCTCACATTACTTTAAAAAAAGAGAAAAAAAGTTTTAAAATCCACCTGTCAATTATTTGGTTCAGTTTGTTTAAAGTTTATTGCAAAGCCTCTGAAAATAGTATTGTCATGAAACTTGCCTGTGTGTGA
The DNA here is from genome assembly GCF_032062135.1 of Pyxicephalus adspersus. NCBI lineage: Eukaryota > Metazoa > Chordata > Amphibia > Anura > Pyxicephalidae > Pyxicephalus > Pyxicephalus adspersus. The sequence goes on from NC_092858.1 coordinate 59,097,267, forward strand.
TGGTGATGGTGGGTGGAGTCAGGCTTGATGAGAACATGCCACAAGTAAAAAAAAAAAGAAGAAGAAAAAAAAGAAAAGCATAAGGTGTTTCTGAAAATGAGGGGTTCAAATAGGGACATACCTCAAGTAAAATTGAAGATTCCTAAAAAATGTTTTATCCTGACTATATATTTATCTTGATTTATGGATAACTACATTTAAAAAAAAATTGTGATCAATTTGGACACGTTCCCATAGCCTTCCTGACTCCCAGCAATTTAGTTGACAATACTATGTGTAGGGTCTTTGCAAATACCTAGTCCTTTACAATCAAATAAAACAAATTATCAAACATCTCTACTGAATCTAGTGGCAGAAAACAAGCACAGTAGGGTAAATCTCGGAATTAATGACAAATATTGTTAGTACATTTTGTTATTTTATCTTTTAATGGGCTATTATTTTTTTTTAACTAGAGTTCTGCTGGCTCAATGCTTTTTTTATTCATACACCTTTTTGTTTCTGACCCCTATAACCTGTAAATGTAAATAAAAGGTGTGCAAAATAAATTATGGAGGAGGTGTTTTTGTTTAATCTGCCAATGGAGCATCTTTATTTAATTCTTTGCTGTATTTGTAGCCAGTTTCACGTATGCAGGGAATGATGATACTGGGCATGCTTAGGGGTGAAGAACAAACAGAAATGGTATACTATCCTCCACCTATCGCCAAGTTTAACACACTGAGGCTGTGTAAGTGACAAAAGCTACTACTGCCGTCAAATATAGATTTTTTGCTTGTCAGATGTATTTGCTATATCTGTTATGTGGCCCTGCTGATCTGAGAGCTCTTGTAAGGAGCTGCAGTCAGCACAGGAGGGACTGAAAAATCATCAGCAATTTAGGTTACCTACAATGGAGCTGCATAGTGGATAAATGGATCTATACAGACCCCCCACCTTAATCCCCTTGGTAAAGTGTATTGCACCCTCAATCCAACACTAGCCACAGTTCTTCTGGGAGCCTCTTTTTTACCTTTGTTATTTTGTTAGGAAAAGGATTCTATGTAATAGTTGATTGCTATAATGAGCCTGATTCATCAAGCAAAATCGGAAGCTCGCTCGCACGCGTGTATTCCCAATCCGGAATCGGACACCAAAAACCTATTTATCAACCAAATTTCAGCCGGCGAGAATACGCTGGTGTATTCTCCCGGCAGTTATCAACAGGAACGATCGCTCGCTCCGAGCCGTGCATTTCTGGCAGCTCGACACTGGCAAGCTTGCATTAAAAGTCACTGTTCCCCTAAAAAATATTCTTTCAAATGCCACACATCTTACATATTGATGCAGAAAGGGCGGAATTATTTACATTAATTTGTACAACTGAATGTTTAATGTAGGTAAACGCTTTCTAACTAACACTGAAGCCTTATTATATTTAATTTTGTTTATGTAGGAATACGTATGTGTATGTATGTGTACACATACATATATATAATTCCGCCCTTACTGCATCAATATGTATATATGTGATAATAGTTTATTTTTTCATTCAGACATACTTTTGGTCTCAGTCCCCTGAGGAAACCAAGAGGCGAAACGCGTAGGGGCCCTGAGATAAATACCCTGACATTTTGGTTTACTGTTCAAACTATCTATCTGTACAGTTTGTTTAACCTCAAACCATATAATAGTATAGTTGATCTATGTTAGAAATAGGATTCAAATATTGTGTGAATAAATTTTATTTTTCTAACAGAATTGCCAGTAAAAGCCTGCTTTCTATCTAACTGTGAATTATATTTAGACTTACTCAGGCTTGGCAACTGTTAACTTTAATTATTTGGGGAGTCCCTTTTGGTAGAATCTCCCCCTTTCCCTTCACTACACATCATTTTAATTGCTATATTTATTATAATATATATATATATATATATATATATATATATATATATATATATTAGGTATAAATACATGTATAGTACAGATATATATGTAGTTTGATATTTTTATACTATATTAATATGTAGTTATATAAAAGGATATAAATAGATAAAGGGCTGATAGAGTTAACATATGTGTAAAAAAATAAGACAAGGCTTTAATGTTAAAGTTTTTTAATAAATGTGTGTGTTTAGTGTAACTTTTATTTTTTACAGGTTATCCCACAATGACAGGATGATTCCCACAGCTGCATTCATTCAAGAGCACAGCTGTGATTCTACTGACAGTGTGGGATCCCCAGGCACTAGGGGCTACATGAGGACAAGTCTCCCTATTTAGCTCCCTAGTTAGTGATAAATGGATGAACAGGAGAAACCCTGATGATGGCTCAAGCATCATCAGGTATCTCCTTTGCTGAGCCAATCAGAGGTGAATGGGGAGACTTGTCCTCATTTAACCCCTAGTGCCTGGGGATCCCACACTGTTTGTAGTTTCACAGTTGTGCTCATGAATGAATGCAGCTGTGGGAATCATCCTGTCATTGCAGGATAACCTGTAAAAAAAAATAAAGTTTAAAAGTTACACTAAACACACACATTTAATAAATGACTTTAACATTGAAGCCTTCTCCTCTACTTTGTTCTAATGTATTTTTATTAGATAGCTGTTCACTGGTGTACAAATCTAAAGAATCATATCAATAAATGATTATGGAATGTCCAACTGAAAAAAAACAAACAGCCAAATTTTATGGACTGAGCACGCCCAATTGCAGGCGAATTTGTATCAGCTGTGCGCATAAAGATGAGCATATATAAAGGTGTTGTCTCACTTGCTTTTTCCTTTGTCTTTTTATTTTTTCTTGGAGGGGGGCTGTTGTTTTGTTTGTTATCCTAATTAATCTATGTTGCTACATTTGATACTTTGCTTACCATTTAATACAATTGCTGCTTTTGTTTTTTAAACTTTCAATGTTTGTGGCCATATTGTTTCATTTCAATAATATGTCTTTATTACCACCTTTAAATGTTTGTTCTGCATAAATATTTTCTAATCCAGTTTTCCACCCTTGATAGCTCAATATTGCATATTGGTTTGGTAAGTATTTTTGGAATGCAATATTTGTTGGGCCATTTTTGAACTATTTTGGCTTGATGTGGAAGTGTGGGTTTACATGTGTTTGTTTTTTTATTTTTTATTTTGTCATGTAAATTTAGTGGTGTCTGTGCGGTCTCTATATTTTAATGTGACTTTTTAGCAAATGGGTTTATTTTGAATAAAGTTGTTTGAAAAATGTTGTAGTTGCCTGTTTTTTGGGGGGTTTGTTTTTAAGTAGTTTCCTTTACAATCTCCCTGGACCTACAATTTAAAAAGTAAATTATGCTTGTTTGTAAGCAGTTCCCTTCTTTGAATTGTTTGAAAGGCTAAAAGCGGCACAATTGGTTTTTTAAAACTTAGTTGTTTGATGCGCATAGTTGTGCACCAAACCTCAGGAGTGTGATGCACATTGTTGTGCGCCAAGGCGTAACTGCTATGTGCGTGTGAACTGTGTTCTCTCAGTTGAAAATTGCACCGGCCACTTTGCAGAGAAGGATCCTCATTCGGGTAAGTTTAATTTTATGTGTATATTTTTTGTTTTGCTTCATGAGCACTAATGTATGTACATACATCCATATATATATCATGGGCTTGGTTCCAAGCAACACTCTTAGATGATACTGCTTCTGGTTAAAGGAGGAATCCACCTTTATGTGCTTCCACTGCCAAGCTGAGGTCAAGGTCTAAAATACTATTCAGACCTGCATAAACACCCTGAAAGGCTGGAAAACCAAGAAAATATGTTTGGCAAGTACAAAGTGTATTTGTTCCTGGAAGTTTTAGATACTTGTACTATTTGTTTTATGTAAACACCTCAATAATGCATACAATCCAGTATTTAATGAGCAAAATTAAGTTAAGCAACAACACAACATCTGTTCATTTCTAAGAGTGCCTGACCCTGCTTGTGAGCTTGGCAATCAATGAGCTTTGATGTTGTGCTTGGAACCTGAGCCTGGACCTCCTTCCATCACCATCAGGTGTGTTAGAATGAGTATGCAACTCAGCTGGACAACTAATTCACAACCAGTTTGGACAGCAAGTGAAAGTGTGTTTGTATGCAATAGTGCTATGATCAGGCAGCACAGCACAATGACAACAAACCGATAACACAACTACAAATGACCAGAGGAGTTGTGTAGAACAGTGGCAGCAAATCAACATGAGTGCAAATTTCAGACTATTAAAATAAAAAAAAAAAAAAAACAAAGAAATAAAAACCATGACAATTTATTCATAAAATGAAAATGTGCATATTACATTCAAATACCAATATGTGACAATGTGACTCTCAGAATACGACAAAGGCAACAAGGAGGTTCAAGTAGCAGTTTGGAGTGGAAATCATGGACGTTTGTGCTCAATATTTGTTGAAAAAAATGACAAAACATTGGTGAAGAATTGCTAAACAACAGAAGCCGTCATTACAAACCAGGCACAAAAACATTGCAGCAAAAGATGAAACTAACAATAATGAGGATTACAAAGTCACATCAATGCATAACATCCAAGCAAACTTACTTGATTATTCACCCCCCCCCCACCCCACAAACCTGTCCAGTTAAAATAGTAATAATGAAAATGCATATGTATTTATATATTTATATTTAAATGTATTTTGACACACACACACAAGTGAAATCACAAAATGTTCCTTGATACATGTATTATAACATCTTTGGCAACAATCCTTTTTTCAGATATTTCATTTCTAGAAAGCCAAACTAGAATGAAATTTGAATCAGATCACAAATGCTTGGTGACTTTTTTTTACATTTATACTATTGTGTGATGACATATTATAAAGTGCTAATTAGTATATATACAGCTTGATATAAATTAGTTTGCAGTGTTGAAAGAAAACAAAAAAGTGTCAACAAACGTAACAATTAATGAATCAAGTTTGTGAATGAGTATAATGTAACATGTAAAAAAAAAATGTAGCACTTACCCAAAAGAAGATGAAGCATTAAAGATTTAAATTGATCTGTAATGGACTGTAGATGAGCACAGAACAGGGAGAAGGTGTGCGCTAATTAATTGCTATGACCTCACCATTGACAGCTTAACAGATCCTTCTGAATCGCGCAGCTGAAGATTAATCACCCTGTTTGGTGTATTCTCTACCCCTATTGATGATTTATCAAAACAGGAATCCGGCTGGCAAGTGAAGGTGAGTGTCCCAACTCTGGTTCGCGGAAATACGCCTCGTATATTGTCGAGCTTACACGCGCTCGCTTGATCAGTATATATATCAGGGCCACTATCTCATAGTGAGTGCTGACACATAGGCTCATATAAAATACTATGATACAAGAGATTGCTGAGGACGGCCATTACAAGGGATTTCTTAGAATTGTAAAATCTAAAAAATAAATGATCTATACAGTAAATATTTATATATTAAGTGATATACATAGTCTATTGGTGCTAAGTTTGATTTCTCAGAATGGCAAGAGACTGCTGGGACTTAACATTCGCTCCACCTAGTACAACCCTCCACTTAAATATCACTTTGAGGTTGGTTTGTCCTGTAATTCCCTAACAAGCAAAATCATTATCTTGCCAGGCCATGCAGGCAACTTGTGGATAATTACTATGATAGGATAATGTTCTGTAATAGTTGTATGCATTCAGCCAGCTGCGTGGGATTCATTTATAAATTATTGGATAATGGGACACAATCCCAGTGTTTTCCACCAGCACCTGTAAACACAAACACATACACATCATTAAGATAATCAAATAAGATCCTAAACTCTAATCGGGCAGCAATTTATGAAGAATCAAAGATGAGTTGCAGTTACAGCCTGATAGCAATCTTCAGCTAATCATTGTAACTGACTGAAAAGCTAAGGCACTGGCTCAATGGACTTATCAACAAGCTGTATTTATAGATTCACACTGTGTTTTTATTGCTTTGTTTGTGCAGTAGAAGTGTTTCCATACGCTAACTCAGTAACTGACATTTTCTTTTGTGCAGCCGTCAGACACCAATTCTCTATCACATTCAGCTGTCAAAAGTTGCCAGGCAAGGCACCATGAACCTATTGCAGATCACTTTCCTGGTGATTGTATGCAAGGCTAGTATGTGTTTGAGTGTTTATTATGCTTAACAGCACAATCTTGTATATACTGCTAGTAAACAAGAAAAGCTTGTCTAAACCGACACTGATTATATAACTCATCACATGGAATTCTAATGGCTTAGGTTCTTATTATATTCATGTGTTGAAATACAACAGTATGTAAATATTCATTGTTCTCAAGCACAAACAATAAATACCTCTGAGATGCTATCACAAACCTTATTGTAAGCATGACGGAGTTAGAAATTACAGTACCTACAGGGAAGGCAAAAATTCTAATCATTATAGAAGTATATCTGGGGATTTCTGTGTCCTGCCAACTGATCGGTTACAACACCAAGACATTTCAGTGCTTTTGAAAAACAGTGGCAAGTTTGATTCCAAAAACTTTTATAGTGAAAGTGATAACCAGACATATTCAATGTTCTATCCTAAATGTATTGGGCATTACCTCTACAACTTTTTTTAATAAAATCATTATTTATTTTTACTGATCACAAAGGACTTGATTATAGGAATCATAGATATTTATAGAATATTAACAATCTAATCTTATTCAAGCCCAGATTTCATGGGTAGTCCTTTCAGCATATATAGGTTGTAAATGGTGGCATGTGAACAATCAATGCAATAAATCAATTTCAAATGTTAGACATTGGTTTATAACATTCTTATCAAGGTATTAGTTGTTACATGGATAGTTCCAGCTGGAGTAATTTTAACTCAGATTTGAGCTAAATGGACAATCCAAGCTCAATTCTGAATTTTGTATATCCCATGTATGTACCTGTGATTTACATGTATAAGGTAGGCTCAACCAATCCAGCTGGCTGACATTTACAGCTGCCAGTATCCCTTGGCTTGATTGGCTGAACACCAAAACAATGCAGGACTCTGGAGCTGGTACTGGATGGATCTTCCTATGATCTTATCTTTGGACAAAAGTGGACAGCACCAGACCATGCAAAGATAAATATTGGTAAAAAAAAGCATAATAAAGATATATTTTTTTCTGATTGTTTTCTGTTGACTAGGATCACATGCCATCTTTGAGGGTAGGTAGGAGACTGATTTTGCCAAAAGGAATTAAGCTACACACTTAAACTTAAGTATGGATCAATTAAAATATTTTATATAATTATTAATGTAGATTTATTATTGCTCTCATTTGAGGCCTTGAAAGTTAAGATGACAATTCACATAAACACATTGGCAACTATTACACCAGATCTATCCCTTAAATATGACTTTTTAGGCTTAAGTTCTTCTTTATTGTGCACATCTTTTGATCTTAAAGTAACACCTTCAGCTAATTACAATTTTGTGAAATAGCTGCATTGCTTCCATCAATAATTACTATAAACTAGTGCATGTAGAGCAAGCAAGGGGGGTTGTAGCACATGCTAAGCACATCCTAGGGGCTTAGTTGTAGTCCCCAAGGCATACTTACCGTAGTACATCCTTGGTTTAAAAGAGATTAAATATAGCCACAGCCATGGCATGAGATTCCCACAATCCATGTCACTGATGTTTTTTGTGTGTGCTACTTTCCCCACCTCTTAGGCTACGTACACACGTGCAATATTTATTGTTAAAAAACGAACAATTAATGACCCATCAGCGATTATTTACGATTATTTTGAACGATTGTATTGTTACAAAATAATAATTGGTTCAAAATAATCGTGAATAATCATGCAAATATATTCTATTAATAATGTATTCACAATAGATAAATCCTTTGAACGAGGCAGGAAGTGACGTGTACCGGAGGAAGTGTACTGCAGAAACATCCACGATCACTGAACGACCGTACACACAATAGATAGCAAACGATCGTTACCCAATCAGATCCACTGGGACAGTCATTCGTTTCCAGCGACATTCCTCGTTCATCGCCGTCGTTGGCCAGTCACTTTGTTTGTTAACGAATATCGGATGATCGAACTTTAATCGTTCGTTTCCAAGGATAAATATTGCACATGTGTACGTAGCCTTAGATTTTAAACTCCTTTGGCCAGGGTCCAGGCTTCTCCTCCGCCATTCTTTGTATCTGGCAGTCATTTGCAATCCATATTTAATGTACAGCACTGTGTAATATGTTGGTGCTATATCAACACAGTTAAATAAAAATAATAATAATACATATTAGTCATAATATTCCTATGAATAGTCATAAAAATTTTTCCATGACCCAATAACACTAAAATGAAAGATGAATAGAGAGCGACAGAACTGTGTCTTAGCAACCCAAAAAAATACTTTTCCAATGTTATCTCTATTATGTTAATTTCCAGTATTAAATCTATCCTATGATATAATTTTGGCTGGCATTGATATACCAGGGCTGGAAACTGTCAGTACCCTTGCTACAGACAGCCAGCCAGTTTATAGAGCATTTTTAAAAACACAATACATTTGCAATTATGATCCAGCACAATCTTTTTATGGAGGAGGTTTTTTTCAAACTACCATGTTAGGTTTGAAGATATTTGAAACAGGTTTTTCCTGCTTTAAAATCTATATTACTGTGACAACTTTGAAACTCAAAACAATGAACAGGGAAATATTTAAAACATTAATGAAAAGCAAAAAAGAGAAGTGAAATGTAGCTCTCCCTTTCATTGCATGTTCATAGCTACACGTCTGTACATACAGTTAAACTTATGTAAGCTTTGCCTCTTCAGGTTCATTAAAATGAGCTGGGAATACCTATTCTGTTCTATGTATGTGCAAAAACCTACAAAGGCCAATCCATGATTTTCATTGTGGTCCTTGGGAAGTATTTCAAGTCATTACTGTTAATTTGTTAAAGATTTGTGACAACTGAATTTTTTAACCTTTTGGGAATACTACCTAGGTTGAAAATAATATCTGCGTCTCAGCGGCCCTTTTAGGTTTTAATAGATTTCAAACAGTTAAACCACAAGCTCTAAAACGATTAATAAAACTTTTCTAATATCAGTGAGTCTCACTCCAGCCTTGCCCTTAGGAATGCTAATAAATATTACATTTTAAAGCTGCAATTATTTTTTTTTGATCATGAGCAGTTCTGTAAAATATTATTAGGAAGGATCATTTTAAAATGGAATTCAGTAAAATTTTACACTACTTTTTCCATTTACTTTCGGTTAATGTATATTGTTGAGTTAATAGACTGGATAGACATAGGTAAATTATGAAAATGAGGCTAAATGAATTTCGTTCCTTCCTGTTGAACATGAAGAGCAAAAGACACTACTATAGTATTTTTTCATGTAAAAATGCAGAGCTGTTTGTTTTTTGTGACTTTTTATCAGCTTTAGGGGTTAAAATGTAACACAAAACCCCAAAAGCTTATAAAGAAATTTGGTGTTTAAAGGTTTAAGTTTTAAGTTTTTAGGTTTATATAGTTTGGTAAGTGCAAGTATCAGTGAACATTGGACCATATTTAAAAATTATAGTTCAAATGCAGATTTTTTTTTTTAGCCTCACTTGCTTTTTAAATATTGTGCAAGTACATACTGCATGGCTAACTTCTATCTGTTCTAGCTTAGCAATGTTAACAATCCACACTCCATGCTCATCCTCTGTCTTCTTTGCAGAGTTTACCTAAATTTCTATATTTAGCTTTGGATAGACTTGAAGAGTACATACTACTGTCAAGGTTTATCTTTGCTGCCTTTGAACCATATAGGGATATTTAAGCTTGCTTTCTGGATTTACACAGGAACTGAAGGGTGAACTCACCATTGTGGCCCTCTTCTGCATTATTATTATTTGCAGTGTTAAAAGTTCTCTGTTCTCTACAGGACATTTCCCTTTTGTTACAGAAAAGATCAGGTTTTCAGTACTGACTTAGGCTATGTACACACATCAGATGATTCTTGCCCAATACGAATGGTTGGGCTTGTCTCGAGCGAGAATCTGATGTGTACAGAGGTCATCCGACGTCCTAACAGATCCATGAGTGAGCGATGGTGAAGGACTGCAATACAAGTAAAGGGAGGGAGCACAGCAGGGTGCTAATCGCTCGTCCTCCCCTCTCCATAGAACAAAACAATGCTGTGTACAGCACTCACTCATTCATTAGTCACCCCTTTGTCCCTGGAAACAACATGAACAATCGCTTCCAACAACAATAACTGAGCATGTGCTCTTCCTCTATTGATGCAGTATTGCCGCCCTAGGATAGAAAGTATATTATAGACAGCATCAACAGGTGAAAATAAAGGTAAAAAGCCTGAAAAAAAGAAAATGGATGCAGCCACAACTTTTAAGGACTGGTTAGCAGCTGCATATTAAATGTTTGTGTTTAAGTTTAGATACACTTTAATTTAGAATCACGTCTAATAAATGGACAGATGTAGTGTCTAAAATGTATTAATCATTAATTTGATCATACATTTATTCATTCATTTTAAATAAAAAAATAATTTAGCATTTAACATTGATCTGAATTTTTTTTTTTTGCACGTAGCATTTTCTAATGCACTAATTCTAAAAATGCAATTAAAAAGCAGTGCGGAACCACATTCCATATAGTTTTCCATATTGGAAAATCAGATTTCAGTACTGTCAAATCAGATCAGTCAGTCTGCTTAGTTGTTGTAGGCTGTTGTATTATACATAATATTATTGCCCTATGACTATAACCTGAACAGGGAAGGGATTACTGTGTGACACACAAACTTTCGGGGACTCATTATAGGTCAGAGCACAGGAAAGAAATACCCTGAGATAGAATATCCCAGACAGGACTAGGATCTATGCATTAGAAGAAAGCATGACATGAACACCTTTTATTTAGGGTTACTTAAACCTAAAAATATATTTCAGTTTTGGATTTTGTTAACCCGTAGCAACTTTAATCTGTTGGAGATTTTCCTGGCCAGACGTCATACAATTTTTTATGTATTTCAATTCCCACAAGACCATAGTCAAAAATAATAGTCACCAATAGTCTCTGGAGAAAATCTCACTTGTATACAGCAGTCCCCTGACATTGATCAATAATCTGCCTCTAAGGATCAGGAACAGTCACTGTGCATTTCCATGGAGGAGAGCACAGTGAAGTGCCACTTGCTAGTCCTCCCCTATGCCCTCTCTGCAGAAGAGAATGCCACTGTGTGTATAGCACTTGTTCATTCGTCTATCACTGGAAAGAATCACTAAAGATTGTTTCCAGCAACAATCATGTGATGTCCAATGGTCTATAGTTAAGGTCCATTCTGTACAGTGTTATGATGAGTCTATTGAGGAAGTGTGACACCATTATTTGTGAAATGGCTTTAGCTTTGGGAGCAGCAAGAGAATTTTACTCAATAAATAAATGTGTGATAGGAGTATGCTGATCATTTTATTTACATTTAAGTGACCATAATTAACTCTTTTTTGTCCCAGCCAAGTAATAAAAGCTAGTAAACATGATAAAAAAAAATGAAATCTTGTGCTTTCCCAATATTTTCTACTAAAGCTGCGTTCATTATTCGTTATTGTTGCAGAGCTTTTGTGATTTCATTTATTTGGATGTAGATTACTGCGTAGTGCTTACTATAATGTTCCTTTACAAATTCTCTAAAGATTACGTAAAATCCGTATAAGCAGTGCCCATTATTGGCTCTTGGTATTTATTAGTACAGTACATACAGATAATATTTTGACACACAGAGTGATATTTCTTTTTTTTTTTTTGACGTGTAGATAACATTGCATTAATCCTCTTGAAGCACATAACCTTTTTAATATACAGCCCCCTGGGTATTTGGTCTAAACTGTCGGTTTCTGGTTACTTTCTGATTCGTTCTTTCCCTTCTTCCTTCTTCTTGTTCACATTTGCCCTCTGGCTTTGAAAGAAATGTGATGCAGTTAATAAGTTGGTTCTAGTTTCATCTGAAGAGTTAAACTGCTTTTAAAGCACTATAGAAGAAAAATTTTAACATTTTCGTTTTTATGCAGAAGCTATATTTTAAAATATAGGTAATAAAAGCAACATTGTCACAAAAAACAAAACTCAGTTCGGGTACAAAATGCCAAACACCCAGATTTAGTCCAAACACTGCTAGTATGTGCTAGCATTCCTGGTTGTGTCAAAGCTTGCTTGCTCCTATCTGTCGCCCATATATTCCTATTGAGCCATTACTATGTTGGGCTGCCTTGCTGGCCGATCACAATGTTCTGGAGAAATTGCAAGGCTTGGAAGTTGCTGCATGTGTATACCTCCGGGTGCCTTAGCTTTATACCTAATAGCATTTTTTTGTTACAGATTTAAGCTTGAGATGTCAATTATATTCCTGTTTCATATTCCTCTTTCAATTAGGCTCTAGGTTCAGTGATTTAGCACCTGTATATCAACCTGTATGGCCTAATCTAGAAAGAGTAACATTTAGCAGGGAAATTCAAAAAGATCAACCATTAACAGTCAATTACATTCCATGTTACAGAAGCCAAGTATTTAGGGATTTTAATTGTTTTCTGGTTTCTGATTGTTTTTTTTTTTTTCTTTTTTTGAAGGTCTCATAGCTTTTGAGCTAAAAGTTAAAGTTGAAAAGTTAGCTCCATCCAAAAGCCAGTGGAAGCCAGTAGGGTCAGTCAATTGTCTGCTTCATGAAACCATTGCTGAGAATGCTGATTCCAATGACCTGATATATATTAGGGACATACGTAATATATATATATATATATATATATATATATATATATATATATATATTTGAGTGTGTGTGTAAATATATAATCATTCATGATCATTTCCAGCAATGAAAACTTACTACGTGTTCCCAGCTCAAAAGTAATGACAGCAAGCCCTTGTAAGCTACGAGATTCTTGTAAAGAATCGCATAGGGCTAAGGACTCCATGCCCGACCCCATGTGATAGGATTAGACAATGATCAAGCACCAGCACTATCTCATTGGAAATCACATGTTCCTCAATGACACAGAGGACCAGGTAATTTTTTAATTTCTGTGAGGCTATGTGGCAAAGCTGTAGGGTACCTACTAGCTAAGTATGAATTGCTGAGAAGGAGTGCAGGAAAGCAAACCAAAATGAATGGTTGTCATTTAAAGGCTTACCCTTCCCAGATAATGTTATTTATATTACTCCCATCTTAAATTCATTTAAGACCAATACATTTAATACCGATACATTTAATACCAATGTCATTGTTACCCTAGGCTGCTCTCATGATTTGGACTGCAAACACCCAGTCATCATGTCCATAACATATAGAAAACTTATGTTTAGGAAAGTTTAGGAGGCCAACAGGTATCTTTCTGTACTAGCAGAGAATGCCATGTTTACATTTTTATACTTGTGTATAGATATTTAACTAAATTGATTTTTAATCAAACAAAATACTGTAGCACACAATATTTTTTGCCAAATCTGGCACCCAACGTCCTTTTTTTTGGTCCCTAAAGGAATCCTAAATATGAACTGCAGCTGGCCCGCTGCTGCATTGAAATAGCGCCACTACTACAGTTCCCAGCATTACTCGGGTCTATAGACCAGCGGGCTCTCTGCCTATGAGCTGCCCCGCATTGGACTGTTTGATAGATGCAAATAATGCTGGGAATTTTAGTAGTGGTGGCATTTCAACAAAGAGGGAGTTTCATCGCTGGGCCACTCATAACATTTAGCTCCACATTGGCCGCGTCTGTCATTTCCAGCACTCCCCCTCAGCTGTACTTTTTCCTGCTACTCCAAGGCATGGACTGGAATGGTTGGATTTTCATAGAAGAATATTGTTATTATTATTGTTAGCCTGTGCAAAAAGGTTACCACTGAAATTTAACTCAGAAGGCTAAAAATAGAGAAAGAGGCATACGATTTTTTTCTTAAAATAAATAAAAAAATTTTATGCCTCTGTCTCTATTAAAAGCTTGTTCCAGAGTGAATGTGAAGCAAAACCTCCTTGTTTCCATATGAAAAGGTTTTATATCTAATGGGAAGGAAACATTTCCTCAATTTTTTCAATAAATTTCAAGGTTGGCCCGTGACTTTGTCTAAGTTTTTAATTTTGGTTCTCTGTGTATTTGAGCTTGACACCCCTAGTTTAGAGGATGTTTTTCTGCATTTTAGAAACTTTATTTCAGATGATTGCCTTGTTTCCCGTCTGTTTACCATATTTGGGCATTTGTTTTGTGACATGAGCTGAATAGACAAATAGACAACAGCGCTTGTCATTCTAGTATTCTCTACATCTTTTGTATTGTATTATTTTTATTCACAATTATCTGAAACATTTTATTCTATCTCCAGTATCTGTGTTATTACATTCTCCTTTGTCAAAATCCAAACTAATTTTTTCAAACGTCGAGCAGTGATTCAAGGTCTTGAAGACTAAAGCAGGGATGTGGCCATGCCTGAATGTTTTGTGTTCATGAGCCACTTGAGGTGTACTTAAGTTATAAGAGGGATTCATTGTAGGCTTGCAGCACTCTGGGGTCCCATATATTATTTTATCTGGTTGTCTTATTATACATCATTGTTATATTTTAGAAACTGATTGAGAAAGATCACCCTTTTATCCTATACAGATGTGCCCAGTGTAGAGTAGGCTTTAAGGAGAAAAAAAACAGTATACTGTATATTACCATTCAGGTCCTAATTGAAAAGCAATTATTATTTCACTATAATAGTAGCAACTGGATACAAAAGAGGAAAACAATTGGAAAAAATGTAATTGATGATGTGAAAAATGTCCTCCTTATCTAATATTCTTAGAGAATAAAGATGAATAATGGGGTTTTTCCTTCAAAATAAAAAAAAATTTAATGTTTCTGCCTTAAAGTTTTCACATGTAAGAACCTTTAAAGCTATTAACAGTCGTACAATATGGCTATCAACCTGTGATTAAAAAGACCATTATTAAAACATTTATATAATATTTAAATATGGAAGTGAAATGCTCACTTGCATTTCTTGGAATTTTATATTTAATCTTTTGTTTATAAAAGTTTGTTTTAATTGAACAAGAATTGATTGTTTGGTGACACACGATCATAAAAGGTTTGCTTTTTGTACATGCAGATAGGATCTATCTTTACTCAGACATGCATTAGGGATTAAATAACATTTCCAGCATGAACTCTTCCATATTATGGCTGCTCTGCTTGGGAGATATGCAAAGTTTGGCGAGATCACAAAACCCTTTCCCCATTTTATGTGTTGCAACTCATGTAATATGAATATGCTTGCAAAAAAAAAGATTTGTGACTGTGGATGTCTGTACAATTTAATAGTGCTATCTACAATAAAGATGTAAACCTGCACTGTAGCTCATACCATATCAGGAATTGATAAACATATAAGCTGAGAGTAAGTTCTTCTTCAAGAGAAACTAAACTCAAATTCCCCTAAAACACAAAAATACACTTACCTTTAATCTCGCAGGGCAGTCCAATCCATCCGGGGATCTCTTCTGTCGGGTCCCCCCCCCCTCCCTGGCATCCGTCTTCGGGCCGACGCTCCGGGCGCCGACATCTTGGCTCCTTCTTCCAGGTTCTTGTTCTGAGATTACCTGAGAGGTGATACCTCTCGTGATTACCACGAGAGGTGATATAGGTTGGAAAAAAACTTGCCGATCTCACTGTGCAGAAGGAGCACCCAAGAGCCAAAAGGCTTTGTGCTCCAATTTTTTTTCGATCTTCTAGGCGATCGGGAATTAGGGGGAGCTGCTGCACCCAAAAAAAAAAAAAGGGTTTTGCATAATAAAAAAAAAAAAACATTTTTACTTTACATAAAAGGGTTGTCCCTTTTATGTAAAGTGAAAATTCTGAGTTTAGGTATGCTTTAAACTCTGTCTGCAAATAGCTGCAATACTGCCTTCAGTATAAGCTAATATTAAAAGCACACTAAGGGCACTAATGGCAACTGGCTTGCTCCTCTATTAAACAACTGAGAAAGCTCTCAAAGTAACCAAGTAGAAGAAAGTGCGCTGGCATAATGTATGGAACCGACTCATTAAACTTGCAAAATAAAAAACACAAAGTAGATATACACATGTATCTGCTTAGTAGAACATTCTGGTGTTGTAGGGTAGAAACAGTCAGTTCTTTTCTGTTCAGCAGAATCTCGGCGTGTGGCATAAAGCCCAGGACATACTATTCCCATTATACCACTCAGCATCTTATAGATAGTGAAAAATCACTCCTCAATGTCTCAGGGAACTAGAATGAATGACTACATCTATTTATCTGACAGGCAAATAATGGCTCCATAATTACTATACTAACAGAAGATAAACAAGAACAATACCCCCACTTGTTTTGAGAACTGACAAACATTTTTATCACACAAACACAATAGATGGAGATCATTAACCACCAGTCAGGTGATGTTCTGGCCATACCTGAGCAGGCATTTGTTGATAGTAATGAAGGGGCTTTGTAATTATTCGATTCAAATGGTCACTGAATAGAATACAGTGGCCTTTATTTCTATTTTGTAACTGATATGTTTTCTGTTCAGAACAGTGCTTGTCAAAAATTGTATCTTTTCTCCCAGTATTTTGTAAGCATTTATCATGTCAAAAAATTTCTTTTATGTACAAATATTGCTACTAACCAACCATTTTATTGTGTAACTGGCACCTTCTAGAAACAGAACAGCAAACTGTTATTATTATTATTATTATTATTATTAATATCAAAAAACAGGATTTTTTATAGCGCCAACATAGTACGCAGTGCTGTACATTAAATAGGGAAGTGGTACATAGAATATTAGACTGGCTTTGTTATATTATTAGTAAAGAACTATATCAGTTATCATATGACCTTCTTTTATTCACTGGTCTTTTTCTTCAAAAGTCAATTTTGTTTTACCTTCAGCTGGTATATTTACCTAAAGTCTGTATCTCAGTCTCACTATCGGAACTTTCATTAAAATGAATAAAATAAAATAAAAACTAACCTTTCCGCAGAGCCCTCAATCCCCCTACAATTGGATTTGTTCTGGTTCTGTGTTGTCCTGGAGGAACCAGCGGGCACCACCATCTTTGTCATTCGTCTTCCTGCTTCTGCTAAAGTCACCCAATCTTGCACTGCGCAGGCACCAGTTGAGTATGATGTTTCCTCTTGTAAATGGGAAAAAAAGTGCCAATCTCACTGCACATGAGTGAGATTGCCACGTTTCTCTTTAAAATTGCAGGAAAAGCCCCTTCTGCGCATGTCCAATCTCAAGCAGCCTGAAACCTTCTGGGATACTTGATGTAGGTATCGCAGGAGGCTGCAGGCTTTCCATTCTGTCTTTTCTGCCTCGGTAAGACAGAATAAGAAAAGCTCTCCTTTTATAAATATATAAAAAAACAAGCAAACACATTTTTGACTCTACATGAAATGGTTATCTTTTACTGATGTGTGTCAGGTAAGTAAAAAAATATGCATTCGGACCATAAGACGCACCCTGATTTTCCCCCCACTTTAGGGGGAAAAAAAGTGCGTCTTATGGTCCGAAAAATACGGTATATACACACAAGTAAAAGATAACCATTTCATGTAGAGTCAAAAATGTGTTTGCTTGTTTTTTTTATATATATATATAAGGAGAGCTTATATATATATATATATATTTATATATATGATATATGTCCTGCTGTATTTTACACTAGTAGTGCCAGAATAGCATACTAGTGATGACCACACTAAAAGGCCACCCCACATAAAAGTGAAGCCTGGTCAGACAGCTGTATACAGATATATATATATATATATATATATATATATATAAATGTGGTCTTTTGAGTGGTCTATTGTAGGTTAAGGTCCCAAAATTTTTTGATATATGGGAATCTTTTCTAGAGACTCAACTTGGCACCATAAAACAACAGATAATGTGAACTTTCCTTACCTTGTGGAATATCCTGAGAATGATAGCTCATGACCCTCCAGTGGTTAGAGGCTGACGATAATTGACTTTTTCTCCTTTTTTTTCTAGTGTAATGCTTTTCATTGCTTCAATGGAAATCATATTACTTTATTCTTTTTTCTGTGTTTGTTTTTCTTTTTTTCTTTGGATAAGTGTATACACCTGTTTTATACCAAATGTTAACTGTTTGTTTACTCTATGCACCCAAATGTATGTATTGTAATTGTACACACCTCTGTTCAAGTATCCTTAAATAAAAGATAAATTACAAAAAAAAATGTGTTAACAGGTCTGCTTTATTTACCATCAAATTTTCTTCTATTTGCTGGGGGCTGAAAGAGCAGAATCTCTTCAGTTGTGACGCTGCGTCTGTATAATTGCCATTATGGGGGTTACCATCCTTTTTGTTCTTGTTTTTTATGAATTCCTAAAATTTATTTATTGAGAATGTAACAGAGATACTGGACCATAGGGAACATCCAAAATTCCCAAATTGCTAAGAACAGAATTGGAAATCCTGGCAGAGAATTTATTTGATAAAGTATCCATATAAGCATTCAGCTGTCTGACCAGGCTTCACTTTTATGTGGGGTGGCCTTTTAGTGTGGTCATCACTAGTATGCTATTCTGGCACTACTAGTGTAAAATTCTACAGAATAGCACACTATGAAAAGCGTTATTACCTTGTTGTGTAAAACATCTGCTTAGCACAGCAGAGTTGGCAGAATCACAAAAATAAATGTATCACTATTGCAAATGTATGTGTACTTTATATAGCTTTTTTGTATAAAGGATTAAAGGATTATAAGTATAAAGTATAAAGTATTAATATTATCTTTTTATTAACAAAAACTACATTTATTTTTTTTTTTATATAAAAATATTTCCAATATATCTTTGCTTTAGCCCTACAACAGAAGATTGCCCAAGGGTGTTTTCTGTGCCTCGTCATAATGGATAGAAAGAGGAAACAATTAATTTATCTTTTTGTCAGCTCACCCTAAAGTCTCAGAGCCATTCACAAATGGAAATTTATTTCATCTCTAAAACCAAACACTTCATTTTTGTAAAGACCCAGTGCGATTGGAAGATACATTTCAATTAATTCTTCCACCAATGCACTATCTCTCCCTCATCAGAACCTTTTATAGTGTTAAAATTAACAATTGTGCAGTTGATGGCTGGTTGAAACCACAAGGGAACTTGCAAAAGGCCTCCGATAACACAACATGTATAAATCATTCAGGAGAACAATTCATGAAAGAAAAGTTATCTGTGTTTTGGATGACATTGGAAGAACTAAATAGGAGTCAATTTGAAGGAGGGACATTCAACTTCATTGTCCATTCCTGCTTTTCTGTCTTTTTATTGTGTTGTAATATACATTTTCAAAATTAATTAACTATTACCTGCTAGATAAATGCTACACTGGCCATGATAGTGAGAGATTACTTCACAAGAACATTAGTGTTTAAAGAGAGCTTTTGCTAGATAAGGTGGCAACTGTACTTTCATATGAAACAAAAAGAAGTGACAGACAAGCAAGTGTTTACCAAACTGAATAGAGGGCTCATAGGTTTCCACTCTCTGATCGTTTACATGAGCACACTAATTCAAGGCTAGAGTTCTGTTTCACCTTACCATATCTATAACGCCCATAGAGATGGCTTTGATGTAATTGCACAGCAGGAAATCTAACTCTATGCAAATTCTAGCCACTTTTCTGCATGAATTCTAATCCTCTATGGTTAACGGTAACCTTCTTATTCTGTGATGGAAAAAGGACTCAATAGGCTTGATGGAAAATACATTTAAAGGAATTGTCATTTTCTTTTAAATGAGAAAAAAAGTAATATGTAAGCAGGTACACAAAACAATATCATAACCAGTAACGGGGCTGTTTAGCAATGCTTTTCCCCAAAACTTACACAATTTTCACTTATGATTTTTCCCCTATGATATGTTTCCTTGAAAATTGATGATTTTTGGGTGGTTTAAGAAAAATATTAAGTTTAAATATATATTTGGTTTAGTTAAAATAATATTTTTAGGTGGTTTGACCTGGAGGCCCTGATTGCCTGCTTAGAAGCCACATCCCCCCCGGAGGTTTAACATTGTACAGATAGTTGATAACGAGGGCAGCAGTGGAGTCTTGTTTGACACAGAGGGTATTGATATCCAAAAGAAATAGAGACTCCCAATCTTATCAATTGTTTCTACAGTTTCTAATAGATGTTTATGAAGACAGGTTCATTGACCCACAATATGATGAACATCATACTAGACTGCACTCCTTGACTGATGATGGTCTTTAAGAGGTTCATAGTGGTGAACACTAATGTCCAATGTTAAAGACGCCATTGTGAAGTCAGCATGGAAGAAATATCCGGGAGGTCTGAACAGGGCTTGTGTTGAACCCCACCAGACATGTCAGCAAAGTTCCTCAAAAGAGACAAGAGCTACAAATAAGCAAAATAAAGGAGACTGGTACTATGTATTTTTGGGTTAACACCTTCAATTGACAGTGCAAATTCTGGGACCACTTAATGTCTTTCATCCTATAGGGACTTTGTGGGCCTTTGTGACTTTCTGGCTTTTTTTCCCCTTTTTCATTGGATGACTTGTTTTTCCTCTAATTTTGGGATAAACCTCGACTTTATATGGCCTTTTTGGTTTGCCTTGGTCTTGAGCTCATAAGTTTGCACTCTGGCTTATGTCACAGTATCCTAATGTACTTGCAGCACTGACTGACTGGATAGTCAGTTCTGGTTATAAGCGTTTGTTTCAGAAGAATACTTTAGAGGACACTAAGGTCAGGTATATGGAGGATTCCTACAATGTGTGTGAGGTTGTCTAATGAGGATGAGGACATTACCACTATGCATTGCAGCCATGATACATCAGGGCGGAACAGAGACTGTTTTTAGGCATTTGAAATTCCAAAAGAATTGAAAATCCTACTGCATAAGATCTAAAGCTGTGCAGCAACAATGGATTTGTAAGTATAAGTTCACTTAAAAAAAAACAAAATAAACATTTTCAGGACCATGGATAGTTTATTATTGTGTAGGTCCAAACACACCTCCACAGCGCAAAAACAAGCAACGCAAGTAACTATGCTCTATCAATTTGTGTAAATATTTTTATGTGTTCTCACGCTAGCATACATTAGCTGATTTTTATATAAGTTAATGTTGTTTTAATACCATTTTATCTACCACTATGTACAGTGTGCCGGTATGATTCACATAAATATTTATTGTTCCTCTCTGCCTCATGGCAATGAACCAAGTTTAAAAATAAAAGTTAGAAAGAATAGTGACTATTGAATGAGAAATATGAACTCTATTATATACATAGCCAATGTTGCAATCACTATGCTTCACCACTTTTTTTTTCTACCTCATTCTTTCTTGTTTTTAATCACTTATTGTATTGATTTGAGCCTATTATGTTATTAAAGCGACAGTCACAAGGAAGACCACCGTGGCGGTAAAAACCCACAGCCTCCTGGGATACTTGCATCACATATCCCAAGGGGCTATGCGTCATCAGGAACTGACACCACTGACGCCCTGTTAGGTGACAGCATTGAGTCCACCATTAAGTGGCACCATTAGGTCCTTATCTTTATATATGATCATGTTTAGGCCTGTGGTACAACCTGGGTTTAAAATAGGTTACTGGAACTTCCATTATAACTAACTGATATTTTACAAGGCTGGCCTTGTTCCTAAAAGCAAACTTATACTTTATTCGGTATTACCCAAATTATTTGGCTGGGACATTTGTCTATTTGGCTATTATCTTTTATGTTGTCAAAAAATGGGCTCCTCACACCAATGAATAAAAAAACTATTGCATATACACAGAGTGATATGGAAACCATCAGGACAGTGATGAGGCTATGCAAGACCCAAGAACCACACAGTAATCTTTCACTGTGGATTGTGGACAAGTAAATGGAGCTCTTGGAGGATTTGTAGGATTAGGAAGACCTGCATGTAACATATAGCTTTAATTACAGACACGCTATCCTTTAATGTAAACAACTTGCATATAAACCTAACAATTAAAATGCACTGGATATATTCTACCTTGAATCAAAAAAATATTATTATGTTTTGGAGTATTTGCAAAAATAATAGTGCTTTAAACTGCATCTTTTCATTTCTATCTGAAAAGTTTTCTTTCTAATATATTTGAAGGAGACATCTACCGGACAAAGGAAACATAGGTAAAGGGAATGTAGGCTTATGTCTCATTTTTCATTAGCAGTATTGCTCAGCGTGACCTTACAAACATTCCATTCATCTTTACGCTTGGCATTATATGTTATATTTTTCATCACTACCAGTGTACAAATCTTATTTTGTTTGCAAAAAAATGAATTTTTAATATATCTACCGTGTCCAAGTCTTTAACGGACTTGGCGTTGGCATTTATTTAACAAATATCTACATTGTATTTTGCTTGCAACACAAAAATCATTTTTCTGACACGTTTCTTAAACTGTCATTTTCTGATCTTAGATCATGTCTTGTCAGGAACAGTTGATTCACTGTTTATTAAACTGTTACCAAAATTAACCATTGCAAGCATTTATTAGTGCATAAACAGTTCTGAGAATAGAAAAGTACAACCTCTTTTAATCCTATGGTTTTCTTATTTGCAGAAAACAATAAAAAAAATACTTGCTCTTTAGTAGGTCTTACAATTAGGGGACAATTAGGTAAATACAACCTTAATGAAATGTTACACAGTGTAATTATTAATTAAACAAAGGCTAAGTCAAAAATGCAGAAGCAATGTACAATTTATGATAAAGTACACCTTTACCATTTACATAGGAATAAGCAGGATAAGTAGCAGGCAGATGCTAGTAATCAAATGTACTTTAATAATTGAGCATCGGCAAGTGTGACCAGTTCTCTAAAAGCAGAATGTTTGGCAGTTTGCTGGCATTACCAGGTTACACAGGTGTCAGCCAACATCTGCGTCCCCAGCTTGTGAACATTGGGGACACAAGACCAGGGCATCTGCTTAGGAGCCTTGGGCTGGAGGGTGGGACCGTGGGGCTGGTAGGCGGGACCAGGTGAAAATAGTGAGTATTTTAAAATGTACCGCTTTTACATTTAAAAATACTCAATATTCAGACTGCCAGGGAGGTTTATGAATATGATGACTTCAGGTTATTGATTCTAAAGGCAGTTCTACATGCTAATGAATTTCAGGAAGGTCATTATTCCTCAATAAAAGCCTACTATTTTGACAAGTGCCTACATTAGCAGCTACCAAACTGAGAAAATCTAGCAAAATTGGCCTATCTTACCTCCACATCATTGAAATTGTGGAATAATATCCCATTCTGGCATAATGCATTCCTATATTTTCTTTTGCTTTTCTTTTGCTGTGTGATATATGTTTGGCTGCTATCTCCCTGTGTTGTAGGTGGATCTAAAAATAATTGTGGGAAAGCCATATTCCCTCTGCTTCATTATTACTTGATATCCATCTTGCCACAGAGGCAGTTAACTATATTTTTTTTTTACTACTTGATACCCACATTTAATTTTGTCTGCTCCTAACATACTTAGCTTAGAAATACCTCAGCTGTGTCAATGTTTCTTGTCAATGTGTATTTTGTTCGGTATATCCATGTTATTGCAAACAAACGGTTCCTTACATCTATGGTTGGATATTAAAACCTTTAAGAAAGGCACATCTTCAAAAAAAAATGCTGAGCTCTATTTTTATACATTTTCAGGAAATGTCACAAAATTGCATATTTTCCCTAAAATTTCTCAAAACTAAATTTCTCATTTTCACCCATTCACCCAGTTGTCACCAGTGGCCTATTACCATACATTGATCTGCACTGTCTCTTTGTGTGTGGAGGTGGCCATCCTTGTAGAGGCAGGTCTTTGCTTTCTCATGTCAGAACCTCCAGCAAGGAAAACAGTGATCAGCACAGAAATCACACTTTACACTTCAAATCTACAGCTACAGCTTCATATTTCTTTGGCTCCTTACATCTCATTCCCATTAAATCTTTACTCTTTGCATTCAGGTCCACTTTAAATTAACATGCTGTTATGATAACAGCAATTTTAACACAGCTGACCATTTACATATTCAGCCTTTCAAAAGCTTCAGCTCTGCTTTCTCATCTCCATAACTAAAAATAATGATTTTTAGTTATGAAAAAAAAACAATGCTTTTTTTTCTCCAGCCATTTTGGTTGCACCCTTATTACCCAGGAAGGGGCAAACTTTACTAGATTTAGTCTACAAGTATCCAAATAATGAATCCCAAATAAAGGAAAAAGTTATATTCCAGAAGAATTTAATAGAATATGAACAAATATATATGACTACATATGAACTAGATCCTATATAAGCATAATCGAAAAAAAAAAAAAAAAAATTGGGAGAAACATACAATGCCTAATGCACCTATACTGTTTTTTTTTTTTTTTTTGCACAACCTTATTAACCTAAGGATTTATTGAAATGCTGGAAAATAGGAAAAAATACTTTAGCCTATACATTAGACTGTGGAATCTTATTTGAATGTGATATATTGGGTCATGTTGATTTATGATACTTTTGAGTTACACTTTATTGTATTCATCTTCCTTTTACTTCAGTATTGGTTATGTAACAATGTATTAGTCATATTTTATTGTCAACTTCAATAAAAAAATATTTCTAAAAAAATACTTTAAAACTTTTCATTTGCAAAGCAGATCCTGTCTTAAACACGAATAATCTCCTCCACTAAGGTGTCTATGATATTCTATCAAGCAACAAAGAAGCAAACATAAGGGACTTGATTGACAGCGAATAAAATAAATCAATACACAATGCATATATGCAGTTTATCTGACTCTTTCAGAAATATGAGGTAATGCAAAACATGACACATCCTGCTACACTTATGAGTATAAAAGGGGCTATTATATATATTACAGAGGGAAAACACAAAAGACTGGCTAAGTTTTTATGATTCAATCGGAAAGATGTCATGAGACAGTTATCACAATTAGTTTTAAGTAAGCTTACTAGAACCCCATTGATATCGATATTTCTTCAAAGAAACACTCCCAGTACAATAATCACTAAAATACTTGCTATTATTTATGACCTAATGACAGTAATAATAATGATTATTATATTGACAATAGTAATAATAAATAATTAAGTTTACGTACATGTACAAAAATGTGTCAGGGTGTTATTTGGGTCTGTAAGTAACCCTAATAGGCTTTTATAAGAAACTTCTATGGACATTTTTACCTTGTTTTGTACTGGAATTAAAATTCACCAAATGAATACATTGATTATTAAACAAATGAATAGCTAGAAAACATTTGAAATCATTTTAAAGGACTTTAAACAGACTGGGCATGTTTGCAGGCCATGACAATAACACTAGTTTAACAAAAACTACACTGCGACTTTGAAAGCTATTTTAAAGGTCATATTCTCTTCACATACCCTAGATTTCATTCTAGTTTCATCTTTTGTCCCTCTAGAAACACATTTAGAAAGTAAAGAATAAAGGGCGAAGGAGTATTTTTTATTTCTTTTTTTTGTGGTTGAAAACTGAATAAGGAAGTTGAAAGTCCCTCTAGGCTCTCGGGGGTTGTGGGCAATGCTAGGCTATTTTCGGCCATTTAGCTTCTACATTATCACTTTTCCCTTTTCTTCATTATTCTCCACTTATCCAAGGCAGCATCACTGCACAGCCCAAATAGAAAGTTGTAATTACCCAGCCAGCCACCTGATAGTACCCCTTCTATCATCTTTATCTCACAAGGCCTTCGTGTTTCTTCACTGGATAAAACGTGCCCGTGGCAATGTCTGTGATAGCACATCTCAAAGATACATTTAAAGTTTTCTCATTTATCTCAGTAAAATGCTGAACTCAAGCAATTATTAGACACACTTGATGGTGTGTTTGTCAAGATTCAGGACTTTGTCTCATCTTTTCATGTTGGAAAAAATGATATTGTAAAATATTATAACATACATAGAAGTAATATGAATAAAACATAAAGGACAATAATTGCCATGAACTCAAAGAATGATCGGTTAAACTCCAAACTCTTAAACATTTTTCTTAACTAACTACAATCATCCACATCGGTCAATATCTGCACTGTATAGTAAAGTCAGAATTGCAAAGACATTTTACTATATAGTTAGAAAAATGCAATTTTTATTGTTGATGACTTTAGGAGATCTGGGAAGCTCTTGAGGAATATTTGTGCTCACGTGCGTCAGTTGTCTTACAACTAACATACAAAGATAGGCGATGACAGATGAAAAAAAAGGTAGATAACTAACATATGTGTGAATTATTAGGGTATTCAGAGATAATCATGGTAACCAGAAAAATGGCATTATTGCATTATTTATACATCTACACAGATTTGTGAAGTATTAAATTGTATGTTGAAAATATTGACATTGTTGTTCAATATCTGATACGTGTGGTCCTTTAATCAATTTAAAGTCTTATAGTGTGGGGTGGTTAAATTGTTCTGTGTTTCCTACATGCTACCACACTCTCACAATGTTCTTTACTTCCCTGAAGACAAAGCTGTTTCCCCCTTAGTAAGATTATTGATCACTGTATCTCAGTGATCTAATGTTTTTTATTTGAAAAAGGCATTTTTTAAACAGAGAACAGAAGAATGACATGAATTGCCAGATTCAAGTGAAAGGAAAACCATTTCAACAGATGACCCCATGTTTTGCTCCATAAGGTCTGTTCCTGACTACAGTTTGCCAGTACAAAGTTACCTATTTGCTGAGCATTACATTCTTGTTGTAACCTAATAAAGTTAAAATTTATTTGATAAATATCCCCTTTTATACACATCTAACGAGGTGTGGGACATAGAGATATTATTATAACCCAATGGTTTGGGGATTTTTAAAAGCATAAAGAGTTTTAATAAAGGTTAGATAAACACAAATAGAAAATAGCAAAAAGAATTGACTACCAGTAGTTACTGAACGAAAGTAACTAAGATCATGCAAGTTACAGAAGTTTCAGTAATCACATTAGGACTCAGTGAAATGCCACTTTCAGACCTTGAATAAGATGTATGAATAATGGATAATGGCTAATAGGCTGAATCTCAAACCGACTCAACTTTCAATAACCCAATCTCCGCATTAGTGGACCTAATTTATTAAAACTCTCCAAGGCTGGAGAGAATACACTTTTATCAGTGAAGCTGGGTGATCCAGCAAACCTGGAATGGTTTTCTTCAAAGTCAGTTGCTGTTTGCTAGCAAATGTTTTGAATCCTGGACCAGATCCGTTCCAGAGATTTAATAAATTGGCCCTGTGTTCTGGATCACACCCCAACCTAAAACCTATCTACCCATCTCCACTTTTATGTTGATTAAGGCCAAGTACACATGTGCAATATTTGTCATTGGAAAGGGTCTTTACGCTGTACATATAACACTGTTCTGTCCTATGAAGGGGGGGGGGGGATGGAGCGATGGATGACCACCACCAGGACGCTTGTTTGGTCGACGGACGACCAGCACTGTGCACATGCAATATTCTTGTCCGATATCAGATCTGAGCTGACTATCAGATGAGAACCATTGCACGTGTGTACATAGGTATACACATGTACAAGTCTGTCTGGGTGTATCAGGGGAAACAATAATGCAGTAGAAGCAGTTCTTTTGCATGTAAAGACTAACTTGTTCTAAAAATGTTTCCCCCATACACAAACCCTATCTAACATTACTTTTAGCACACCTCAGGATTCCCTATGTCACTCGAAAATATATCCAGGTATTTCTAATTGCTGGGTAATTTTTTAAAAGCATACATCACTATGGCAAAAAACTCCTTAGATAAGCGAGCACTGTTTCCACAGGTAGCAGCCTTTAAAATACAGTTGTTTGACATCATGCTCCCCCTCAATTTTAAGAACTGAAGTTTTACAGTGTACACATGTGTGTTCTGTATCAATCAATCAACTTTTGTTTGAAAAAAATGATCATGTGAATTAAATGCAAAGTTTTGATCATTCTCTGATTTTAAGGAATGAGATGGAGGTGAGAGGGCAATTTGTTACAAACAATTAATACAAACAAATAATTGCATTGATTTCCAGTAATACCAATTATTTCATATTTTGAAATCTATAAATAATTAAAATTCCTGGAGGCAAATTGATGTGAGTCAGTTTATTGTGATTCATTTTTTTTCTGATGAAAGCTTCCAAAACTGTCCAACAATAGGCTGGATATATTGAGATCTATCTCCCCAGCAGCTAACCGACCTGGATGTGATCTGATGTTCAATATTGCAGGTATAGCTGCTACATACAGAGTCTGATTGAAGAGTAAATCACAGAAAAATATAAAAAAAGTATTGTTCATCTTTGCAATACATGCACATTTTCTCCATATTTTATCCCTTTAGAAATGTTGCAAGAACAGAATAATACATTTTTTTGCCAAAACTCCTATGTTTTTGTTTAGTCTAACACCACTGTACCTTTGCTGCACTGAACTCCCAACTGACATTGTCAGCATTGCCTGATTGACTGAACATTCTACATTCTACCCATTCTTCCTATCCCTCTCCATAGACATGCATTCATTTTCACCATACCAATGCTGCTGCCTTTACCCCCAAGTGCCCATTCATGATCTATGTGGGGAAAGAACTGTTGGGAGAAAGAAATAGGAACTGCTTGCTGATGTCATATGGAGTGTTAAAAGCCAATTTTGACTACATATATTTAGTATAAAAAAAGTAATTCTGAGACATACTGTAAAGGGAAGTTCCGTGGTAAATTGGGTAAAGTCTAGACATACAATTTAAGGGTGATTTCCATGTAACTTACCCTAGCCCAAGTAGTTTGTCTGTACTCTATTGCAATTCTTTGCACAACATCTAGTATATTGCTCACCCCATCAAAACATTTATTAAAACATTTCCATACTTTACAACTTCCCAATATGCGCAGTTATACTTCCCCCCAACCCCCTTCCCCCCAACCCCCCAGTTGTCTACTTACCAAGATCTAAGGGGCTGTGATCCCATGTTTGTTTACTTAGGTCTTCATAGCAATCTATGTAGGAGGGTGGAGGGAGCTCATCTAATCTCATTTACTATGTTTGTAAAAAACCCATAGAATTTCAATGGCGTGGGCAGCAGAGAAGGACTAGCAGCAGGGTACATAAACAAATACTGGACCGCTCTTCAGATCTAAGTATGGAACTGTGTATGGGAAGGGTGGTTCAAGGAAAATTAGATTATGGTGGTGGGAGGTACGATATGCACATGTAAGTGCCATTATCTTTCAAAACATTTTATTTACAAAATCACCAATCTTTTCAGAATCATTCAAAAACCTTTTTATAAAAAAAGAGAATAAAGAGCATAATCTGCCTGAGCCGTCAGCAGACAAGTCATACTTTGGAATAAACATATTTTTAATTCATTGGTCACTTTGAACAGAAGTGAAAGATTTATGTTGCAAAGGCAAAAATAGTGGCATTTCCCATATAATGTTCTGTAGCACTTTATTGTAATGACAAGTTGCAGCTGGCCTGCCTATTACTGTGTATTTGGACCAACACTTTATTAGCAGAAAGGAACACATCTAGACTAATGTGAACAGTATAAAAAGTCCCAGGGAGTCATAGCTCTTCATTCGCCCTCCATTCTTTCCACTTTTTCTGCTGTTTCTCTCTGGATAATTGCAGTTTAATTGGGTGACAAGAAATAAAAACTGTGTCCACATTATCCAGGATTATCTATTTTCTCGAAGCTTGCCACTAACTGAAAGAAACCCATTTATCAGTCCAAAGGGATGAGATCAGTTGCTTCTGCCAGAAGCAAAAAGAATGAGAAAGGGGGATGGAATAAGAGAAAAGAAGCCTGACAGCTAAGAAAAATTATTTCAGTTGTTTATCATGAAGAAAGTTTATCTGATTCTTCAAAAAATACTACAGAGCCTCCAAGTGTCTTGCCTTGAGTAATGAACATTGACCAAGTTCCCTTCCTCTCTACTCGATTTGCTCCAGCACTGCCTTGCTTTTGTGTGGGCACAGTTCGACTTTAAAAGCCTCTTTCAGACAGCATGAATACACTTCATTTTACCAAAAAGAACTTTGTATTGATAGCTAGGAAAAAGGGAGGTTGTTTAGAATGGAACGGTAGACAATGAGTACAAAATGAAGAGCTTTCACTCCCCATTATGAGCATGTCGCTCTATTCTTCTCAGCTGTTTATACATTCTCGGCACAATAATGACTCTTTGCAATAATATGTTTCCCCTTTTACACTGTTCAGGTTGAAAAAAAGGGCCTCACATCATGACTATGGCAATAAATACTATAGAAATGTGGGTATAATGTTGATTTGCATTCGGTGAGAAGATCAAGGTGAAACCAAAGGCCAAAAAAAAAAAAAAAACTATTGCGCTAGTGTTCTTTCTGTTTAGAAAAAGATCCAGGTAAAAAAGGACCTTGCTTCTGCACCACAAACCTTTTCAATTGCTGTTGCATTTGTGTGACTATTTTAGCCTAATGCACTGATTGTTAAATAGAAAGAGCAGTCTTTGAAATTGTCTACTGCTCTCAAATCCCTGGCTGCAGTGTCTGAACAGGAGTGGCTCTTATTCTGCATGAACTAAAGAAGGCTTTAGTTCAGTAAGCGCAGTGTTCATGAAGGTTATGAAGCATATTGTATTATTTCAAATAAATGTTTTTTAAGAAAAAATAACCCATTATCCATAAATGGCTACTATATACAAAGTAAATAACCCTTACTATTCAGTACAAACAGTCCTTTCTGCTTTGTATGAATATAAAAAGTTTGTAGCATGATACGTATATGTGTATATATGTCAATACTACATTTTTTTATGACCAGATGTATTTAATAATAACATTGTTTAATAAGTTGGCAGTATATCCCCCAAATAAGCTTTGAAAGTTTATTCTATTTGGCTTTATGTTTGTTATGTTAAGTATATAGTGTTATAATTGATAACTTCCTACCTTGGTGGTACTGTAGTAAATTTCAGTATGATTTACCAGTTATATTTCTTGCTGTATGATAGATCAAAATGACCAAACTTACTATGTAGCTAACAGGAGAGCAAATGAACCTCATAAAACACAGTACAATATTCTAAGCATCTTGATAATACACTGTCTGCTACAGTCTAATTTACAAGGATATTTACAGTGGGGCGACAATTTTTCAGAATAGAGCAGAACCATTGACATTTTTTTATTGTTTTACACAGAAAGGTAAGACAAAACCTCTGCCAGTCTTTTATAGCGATACAAGGCCCTCTTTGGGAAATTTTTCTTCACTTTTCCTTTCCTTCTATTTTGCAAACAACTAGCAACACTTCCAATCACTTTTTCTTTAGTGACAATTGACAAAATGCAGTTTTCCCAACCTAACATAAAATAATTAGAACATTGGTCAAATTCTAAATATTGTGCAGTGTCTGGATAATTGCTCACCATTGTGCTTTTCAACTGGACCTGATGGCCCAGAATTGTTTTATTTTTCACCGGGCCATCTGAAAATGAGTGTTTATTTTTTTCATTGCAAAACTGTTTTATGTTAGTAGGGCACCAGAAATTGGGTAAAATATAACTGCAAGAGTTGGGCAGTATGGTTGGTAGGAATTGGCCTAACTGCTACATCAAAAACAGATACAGATTCAACAGATACAAACTCATTAAGGTGCATGTCCATGTTAATTTATGTGTAGAGTAGAGGAGGGTAAAAACCTCTATTAGGTTATTTCTTGCAGTCTGCACCCCGCTAGGGAGATTGCCCTTTACTTCAAACAAGAAATCCCTACAAAGCGAGTACAATCCCAAAGGGTTGTCCCCAAAACAAGTGTACTGAATGGTCAACTTTTTCTTCTGACTCTTGTTGGATTTTCAATTGCTTTCTGTTTTAGTGACAACACTCATTAGAATGTGTAAGTTGTTACAAACAAGTATCTGAATTTCATGACATTTCACAACTGATTAATCAAGCTGCAGCATGCAATGTCATCTGCTAAATATGGCATATCAAGCAACGTTGTTACATGTATTTGCTCTATCATGCATGGAGATTTCTTCTTTGTGATCTGAAAACTGATTCATAAAGATTTTTACTCCCAATTTAGAATGTTATGAAAACCTTAGCCTTTTATCTACATAAGTCTTAAGAATGTTGAAAAAAAAAAGGTTCTTCAATGCCACCTTCTCCATGGACAGCTTTTAGCAAACTACTTACCATTCGATAAAGTCACTTTTTGCTGAAAATGAATAGTAGGTTTATGTGCTGTATTAGGGATTTGGTATATATATGAAAAATTGGAGTTTAAAAAGTTATGCATTGCTTTACATATAAGACTTTAGTGACTCCTAACTTTCATATTTAAATGATCATGTCCATTAGTGACTAATATTTCTTCATCAGTTTTTAAAGTTTGTGTTTGAGTGCATAGGAGGTGGCATCTAAAGTAGGACTGACTGTGGACAAGGAACAAGAACAGAACTCTGGGTAAGACGAAGGTGTCCACAGAGCATGGGGTCAAAAGTAAGAGAGAATATCTGAGAACGCACTTAGTGGGTCAGAAGAGTGTGGTCAGATGGATCCAGGATCATGCTCCAAAGGCAGGCAGCCATTGGTGTTATCTTTGGGGTCAGACAGGGAATCAGCCATGGGATACTAACAAGAATAATGGGCTATGGATCAACCCCATAAACCATTAGTGGTAAAAATAGAGAGCATGACAGAGTTAAGGGATAGGGTCTAAGAAAGCAGATATCTCAGCCCAAGATTGAGCCTGTCATGTCTGGTGGCCAGCGCAGCACTTCCAGAGGTTGTGTAGGAAGTGCATTGAAGCAGGGGGGCATTATGGGAAAAAAACATTTTTTTATGTAGAGGTGGAAAGGAAAGACCGCACTTAATGTCACAGTTGCACATTTTTTAATGATATACTGCATTTAAATATGGTTGGTGGGTGATGAGGTCAAGATTTGGAAGCTTGATGGTGAAAAGCAGGCAATATCAGAGGAATATGCAAGAAAGTAAGAGGCAACAAACGTATTAAGCACTAACCGGAGCATTTGTAGTGGTAAAACCCTGTACCTGACAACGTGAAGTATATACTTCTATTTTTTCTCCTATGGTTGACAATGCTGTCAAAGACAGACATGTAGCAATACAGTTTTTTGGAGATGGCTAGAGACCTGATCCTCTGAGGTGGCAATGTTTGCCATTCACTTTAAGAAAGCCAAAAGTGAGTGTAGCTTGCTTGGTGCCTACTTAACAGGTAAACCCCTACTCATTCTCCAATGCTCCAGTATTGCATGAAGGGGGAAGGGGTCAGCCTATACCTAAGATGCTGCATCATCCAGTGTTTTTCTCCTCCTCTTCTAGTGCACACAAATAAAAAGGGTGATGATGATGACCTTTCTGTCACCCCTGAACAATCCTTTTGAGCAGAAACATGTCATTTACTTTACATTTTTTTGATTTGGCAATTTAGGGATACAAGGATATCCCTGGTGCAGAGGTTGTGGCAATACAGAGTCTTCTATTGGGTCATTATTCACTCCATGGGCTGGCTGAATATGCTAGTGTAATATGAAGTATATCCTCAATGAGAACTCAAATTAGGCATTTAAGGGGGATTTAATATTAATAATTATGGGTTATGTAAATAGATGAATCATTTTGATAATTTGAGTGATAATTTTGTCTTTTAATTGCAATTTTTTTGTAGCTTCTTTTTACTATTGAAAGTTTCTGTGCCAAAAATTAAACAGAGTACCTTTTGGAACCATACACAAAAACGACAAAGTGTGGGGAATGCAATCTTATGACAAGGGAAAGAAGAGTTAATAAATAGTTCTGGATACCAAAAGTCAGGAGTTCTTGCTTCTTAGAGATGTCAAATAAGGTAGATCAATATTTTTCAGAAAACTGCTTTCTTCTTCCTATGCTACAAAATTGCTTCAGCAAAGTGCAGCATCATGCTTAACATTTGGAAAAAGTGTTAGCTGGTCATTTTTTTGACAGTAAAAGAAAGAAGAATCTGTCAATGGTCAAAAGTAAGAAAGAACTGAAAGAGCTAACAGAAATGTAAACATGGAAATAAGAAGAAAGGTTAAATCTTTGGGAAAGAGTGTGATAGTAGGAGAACCATTACTAGGATGCAATGCAACACAACAGCTGAAAAATTGTTTCTTTACATTGCAGCAATAGGTCTGACATTTAAAAATGCGGGCTACCTCTCTATCCAAAGCTAAAAAAAGTGTATGAAATCAAGTCCTCTAACAAGAAAGTACAACTTCAACATATTCGATGTGCACCTAAGGATTGTGTTTAATTTGACACCTCTTATATTTTTATTTATATCATTATCAATTTAGTTAATATTTACTAATACTTTTAAAAATTAAACTATATGATTGGACTGTTTGTATTTTTGTGTATTATTTTGTTTTACATCCTAAAATGAATGCACTGACCATCCTCCACTATTTAAAATATGAAAGTCATGTGACTTTTATAAGTGCTTAGACATGTGCCATTTTTGGTTGCAGACAGATGAAAAGAAATATAAATAAATGTGCTAAATAATAATTTCCTCTAACCTAATATTTACTATATAATGTCTTTTTAAAGAAACCCTGTCATTAGGTAAAATTTTTTAGAATATTGCATACATAACAATTTTACAGGTAGCACTTCCAAAAGATACTCATGTAATACAAATCATTATGCCATTTGTCAGTTTTAGCCCTGTAGTTTTCTTCAATGTTTGATCATTTTTAGAGTGTCTGAGGCTCTCAGTAGAAGGCCTATCAGCATAGTGGCCAACTGCTGCCTAAAGCTTTCCTAAGCTGTGTGTGGGAGATACCTACGTGTTGTCAGTGACAGCAGTGAGCTCAGGTGCTTCTCAAAGGGAGAAAAAATTCAACTTGAATGCTGGAGGCTTTACAGACAGCAGCCAGACACCCTGGAGGGCCCAGAGGAGGCACCGTCGGAAGGAGCAGAACATCTCCATAAGTGTCAAAGGTTGATGAAAACTACATAACTGTCACATAAAAATGCATAATAACCTGCAATACAAGGGCAACATAAGTAAGTGCTAAACGTATGTTTTATTTATGTGGGTAGCCTATATTTTTTTTTTCTTGATGACAGTGCCTTTATAGCTTAACAAAAATCAGAGAGTGACTACAGTATTTCCAAAAGGATGATATGGATAGTAAATATAGTAAAAAATTAATCGCATCACGTGAATCACATTCATTAGAATGCAATACTCATCATAAAATAACCTTAAGGCTTGCAAAGCAGTGCCGAAAAAAAATACAAACCCCTATAGGTAAATGGGGGATATTGCAAGGAATTTAACAAACTTTGTTGCAGATTCCTACTTTGTTTGTGTTCCTCTCCCAGAGCCATTTTTCTCTATAAGTTGTGTAAATGAATTGTTAGAAGTCTGGCTATCGTTTGATAGTGGGAGGTAGGTGCCCACCAGATGAACATAGCATAACGCTTCTCTGACTGTCATAGAAATGTTATGTACTGTTCTGCTGACCACTGTCAGTGAGAGGCGGAGGCTCATCATCTGAATGGTGTATAGCAATTCTTTGGTATTCTCTGACTTTTTTTTACCCTTATAGCCTTTTAACTACTGACAAAGTCAAACCAGTAAAACATATATTCAGGTACCCCTTTGACCCACATTTAGCATTTATGGGCTCTTAAATCCTAAAAGGGTGGCAGAGCTTGCACAAATGTTTGCCCCTATTTATTATTAATATTGGACTTGGCAGGCTGTCAGAGACTGATAGTGGGAGGCCGTGCCCACTAGCTGAAAGGTGCATAGCAATTCTTTGACAGTTGGAAAAATGCTATGCTGCCATCAGCAAATTCCCCTTGTCACGATGCTTCTAATAGTACTTTCTTCTGCTCTGGTTTGTGACTTTTTAAGAATGCCACTCATTTTATGGACTGGAGAATGAAAACAGTCTATTCTGCTCTCAAGTAATGGAATGGGAAAGGTACTGAAAACATACATACTGAACAAGTACACATCAAAAACAAGCACTTCTGTACCTCTGTAGCCTAAAAATTAGTGCTTTGAGGAAGCTTTTTGTTCAGAATTTATGTAAAACAAGTGTAAAAACATGTAAGACAAAAAAGAAGACAAAGATGGGCTTTTTGGGCTAGAGCGAATGGACATTTACTTTCATAAATTCCATAAAGCCATAGATATTGTGTTGGAATGCCACATTTTAGCAGAAGTGGCACTAGACAAAATCTTAACTAATTACACCCAAGTAATGTGCAACATGTGAAGTTGAACAGAATTGCAATTGTCTCATGTCCCGACACTATATATATCCATAATGTGCTTACCTCTTGTTGAATGTAGTTAGCTTCATATGGTGTACTCAACACTATATTATTTATTGTTTTTATATTATAATATTTATTGTTTTTGTAAAATTGAATTAAATTGATGAATAATATTTACATTTTACAATTATATTGTAAATTTAGCATATGCTACATGTCTCCACATCCCCTGAGGAAGCCTTTGATGGTGAAATGTCCCAGAACTCAAGACAATTGTGGTTCTGTTCAACTTCACCTATTGCACATTACTTATATACTGTAATTTATGAAAGTAAATGTCTATTTACACTAACCCTAAAAGCCACCTATTGTCTTCTTGTAAGGAACTTACCCGTCCTGCGAGCCCGCGGTGTCCCTGGGGATTCTAGCCACAGAGGGAGACGCCACAGTAGCAGGCAGCATGGCCGAGGCTGCTGCTCTGCTCGCAGCTTGTCTCTCTCTGCAGGCGGAGGGATCCGTCCTGGCCAAACTACTGTTCAGCCAGGCGGCATCCCTTGCATCCCTTCGGATGTGGTTACTGAAACTCCTGCTCTCAGCACTCCTTTGCATGTGCGAAGTAGTGCACGTCCTAGGGTTGCTGTGGGAAGAGGTGCGCGTGCTACTATGCGTCCCTCTTGTACCCCCCGAGGGCGTGGCACACGGCTGCCTCGCCCCGGGGCGGGACATAGTTAGTTTGAATTCAGGGGATTCACTTAGTCTCCTATCAGACGGCGCCAGGTGGCGCAAGGTCATTGGTCACTCTGGCCATTTAAGGAGAGCCTGTCCTGTACACCATTGCCCGCTATAAGCCTCTGTGAACTCAGTGTGCTTGGGTGTGTCATTGTGTTGGTTTAAGTTATCTGCTTTTGTCATTTCCATAGTGACCTGGTCTGAAACTGACTCTGCTTGAACTCTGCCAGCCCTGAGCCCGGATTGTTACTGACCATTCTGCCTGCTGCCTGCCCTTACCTCGGATTGTTCTTGACCTGTCTTTGCCTTACCCTCCTGTACTTCGCTTGTTTGGACTTAACCCTTGCTGTGCTTTATGACATTGAATAAAGCCTGATCGAAGGATAACTGGAGTTGGTTGTGGATTGTGTGCCCAGGCGCATTACACTTCTATTTTGGCTTATGGGTTTTTGCAACTTTAATCTGGCTATGGAACTATTTGTTATACGAAATGTCAAAAAGGGGATCTATTATTTTTTTTTCTATTTATTTCAAGTATTGTGTTACATTTTTTTCGTTCAATATTTGGGCCCAGGATTATTGTTTCATCCATTTTTCTCCACCAAGAATTTCTAAGATGATAATTTAGCCAATCAGGGGGTTATATTTCTGAAGACATCATACTGGTGTATTGATTTTAAATTTATATATATTAAATTACAAAATGCATTGTGTACTTTATATGATATAATAATTCAATGAAAGTAACATTTTCCTTTAGGCTCTATTTAGTGCTTCTAAAGTGGACCTAAAGTAAAATTTTTACCTTACATAAAGGGGTAGAAAATGGGAGGGCAGATCCTCCAAGGATACATCATGGAGCCTGGGAGGATTCTGGGTGCTCCTTTTGCGCATGCCCGGGACTGGGATGGGATAAAAAAATGCACTTATTTTCCCATCTACATCACCTGATCTCTTACCTACGCTGTGCAAGATCGGGTGAGGTAGGAAGAAGCGGAAAGAAGATGGTGGAGCCTGGGGATTCCTCCGAGTCAGGACAAAGGAGGATACTGGGACAAAGTGGGATCCAGGAAACCCCTGGAGGAATCACGGATCTTTGAGGAGTGAGTTTTTTTCCCCAGTTTACTTCCGCTTTAAATGATTTTGTAGCTTCGTAAATCAAAGCCCTTAGATGTTTTTGTCATAATACAACTTCTGTTTTCCTCAAAAAATTGAGAGCTTTTGGTATGGTATGAAACAAATGAGATTTTAGGATATGGACATAACATCAGTATGATATTAAATACATGTGACCTGAACCAACAATGTACCTAAACAAATTTGATGTGGTTAAACAAGTCACATTTCTTAGAATTAGAATTTCTTAGTCTTTCAGACATTCCAGCATCTTTCCTGTAACCTTAAATGTTGGGAGTTATAAGTCCTAATTATGTGCTGGATGAAATAGACAACTGAAGTATGGAGTACTTGTCATATGACAATGCAGTAATTGCAAATTCTGTAACTTCAAATAAGTGAAAAGTAGATCTTTGTGTGCTTTGACATTTCCATTGTGACCCTGATTGCTACTTGGGTTTAGCCCTGACCTGTCCTTTTATTCTTGCCTGAAGAAGAACTGTCATGACCTCTGGCAATGAAAGAATCCCACTACTGTATACATCTTTTGGTAACTTGTATGTTTAAGTGCACATTTACAAGTTTGTTATGCAAAGTATATACAGCATATTGTACATATACAAATGTATATTGTACAGGTACACTTTACAAACACAAATAGGTATATATATATATATATATATATATATATATATATAGTATTTTTTCTCACAAACTGTTGCAAAGGTAGTTGGCAGTCAAAATGATTTTAACTGAGAGGACTGAGTTTTATCTTTACTTAATATGAAATTGCAGGGTTGCTTCATCGTCCTTTGATAAAGAATACTGTAACAGACTCACATTCAGCTAGCCCATATCACCCGCTGTCACTGGCACACCATTGCAAAGTCTTCTTTTCTGCACTTCTTTGAAATACTAGTTCTATTGTGTTACCCTGTGGAGAGCACGTACTAGCCCCCAAGTTTCCCTATTCTGATCCATTTCTTTCAGACTCGTTTTACAAAGCCACTGGAAGCTAATTGAAATAGTCCTTATACTGTTAGTAAAAAAAACAAGGCATGCTTTTGTTCTTATACAAAGAGATTAATGGATGCAATTTTGAGCATAAAGTACAATTTTAGAACCAAACATAAAGGATATCTGAATATTTGCTGAACTGCTGTATAATCTAGTTTCATTTCAGCGCACAAATTACTATCACTTTTCCTACTGCCCTGCCCGAATCTTACATTTTTGCCAATTTTCAATGGCTAAAATGCATCACTAAGGTTTAAAAATTGTATTTACATGAGAAAAATAACACATTTCAGTGTGAAGGTAGAATTGAAGGTAGTCAAATGGCTCAATTTTGAAATTTAATGTCTTAACAGTACTGAATTTTATTTGGGCATAGATATAACATATAATTTATATCAATATGGTTTGGTTGTCATATAATCCCTACAATCCCTGTGTATATTTTCTAATACATTAAATGGTTCTGATGATATACCTTTATGGTAATTAATTTGATTTTAAACATGGTTTTTACAACGCATTACCTTAGGCAGAAAGAATACTAGTAACATCAAACAAATGGCCTTTGTGTCTTTTAATTTATTTGTAATGTTTAGTTAAATAAACATTAGTTAGTTCATTTGCTATTGTGTTTCTTATTACAATATTTTTTATTTCCACCATTTGAATATTACAAAGCTCTAAATAGAAATTCTCTAAAATGTAAAAATTGACAATTTAAGTGTTACTTATATAGTTTTTTATGTGTTATGTAATAGGTGGTCTTGTATCTTCATTGTATTTGCCATATATAAATTTAGCTTAGCTGGTGCTTGTAACCATATTCATAATCCTGAACTGGTTAGGAGATTTCTGCATCTGATTTGTTACTCTGGCATTAATCTGTAATCTGTAATCATTTTCATATTCCTACACACCTTGGCAGACACAGTTTATAGGATGTCTGTCCACCTAATAGTGTTATAAAAAAAATCATATTAAATGTATTACTCACTGGTATTT
Source organism: Pyxicephalus adspersus (assembly GCF_032062135.1). Classification (NCBI taxonomy): domain Eukaryota; kingdom Metazoa; phylum Chordata; class Amphibia; order Anura; family Pyxicephalidae; genus Pyxicephalus; species Pyxicephalus adspersus. The sequence continues at coordinate 59,137,484 of NC_092858.1, forward strand.
TTTATTGAATGAAATGTAAAATATGATTTCTGTTAGAAGCAACTCCACTGATATTCTCTTCTTTGGTTTTATTTATCAAGCACAGAAGATAAAGGTAGAAACATTGATAGGCTGTGATGGAGAATGGCAGCCTTTGCCTTACTCTTTCATAGTTCGGCTAGGGAGGGAGCTCTCAATGCTTTCAGTGGTGTTTTAAACAGGCTCTACAGCCTAGTGTGAAGAACATATAGCCAGTATTTGACTTTAGATCTATTCATATTAAAAAAAAAAAAAACTTTTACACTGGATTACTTCATGATTTGGTTCTATAAATCTGCTGCAAACTGGGAACAGGGAATACTATCATTGCACTCTAGTATCTTTTAAGTTGAAAGTTATAGCTGCATAGAGAAGTTATAGACAGGTAATATTTAGCACATTACATCATTTATATTCGCCTAACTAAAAAACAAGATCTGGAAAGCAGTGGCATTAGTAGGCATGTACATTCGAACATGTAGCTAAATCAGAAAGGGCATATGTCTATATGGTTATACAAGTAAACAGTTGTGGCTATTAAATATATTTAGTGAAACATAGTGAGACAGAATGTTCACATGCACGAGTTAGTTTTTTAGAAAAGGTAGAAGATGTAGCCAAACAGGGAGAGGAGCTGGGGAAGTGGGTGGATCTGGGGTGGATGCTTTTACCGCTTTCCTTGGGCTTTTTGTCTCCTGCAATTTTTGTCTCCTCAATTAATGTCAAACCGACATCTTGGTCAAGCAGATTGCATTGGGAAAGTTTTTTTTAAACATTTTTGGCCATGTCGTAATTGCTCTATAGTTGATCCCAAGTTGTAAAATAAATAAATATAATAAAATGTGTGTTGTTACCAACACAGGTACCAAGTGGAAAAAAAAATTTCAAATTTTGGTTAGAGTGGGCCTGATTTATTAAAGCTCTCTAAGACTGGAGAATATAGACTATCATGGAGGAATCTGGCTGATCCAGCAAACCTGGAATGGATTTCTTAAAAAGATTTGCTATCAGTTGGCAAATGTTTTTGATTTTGGGCAAGCTCCATTTTAGGTTTGCTGGATCACCCAGGTTCAGCCATGATAGAGCCTTCCTATTTTTGCATCCTGGACTTTGGATGTCAAGGCACATTGTCCCAGCAGTATGACATACCTTTTGGGAGGCTTTTTATAGCAAAAGATTAAAGTTTTCTTGCCTCAGAGACTTGTTTCAAACAATGTTTTCTTTAACTGTTGCTATATATGCAGTCAACGTTTTTAAATGTCAGACTTTTTGCTGAGCTGTAAAAAAAAACAATTTTTTAGTGCAAAGTTACTGCGCTATATTTTAGTAATGGTTGTCTTTCTCTTTCTCAGAGATTTAACCTTGTAACCATTTAGAATTCTTTATGTTAGACCAACAACCAACGTTTTTTTTTAGAAAAGTTAAGTGTGATGCTGCATCTTAATGCTTATAGCCTGGCCACAGGTTCACTTTAATCAAGGCTTAAAGTTGTGTATTTTAGATGTGGGTGAGGCCGGCAGGGAACAGCAAAAACTTAAAACACAAAAAAAAAGTGTATTGTGAATGTGAACTTTAATGAGAACTGAAGTGCTAATAAAAGTATTGTTCCTTATCCAGTAGCAGATTTTCTAATTTGTTACAGGGCTGTAGTAAAGAGATAATGTAGCTGAACTACTGGGAACTATAAAAAAAGCAATCAAGTTTTTCAATCTTCATAAAGCAATAATTGTATTTTAAAAACTAAAGCTACGTACACACTTCCAATTATTATCGTCGGAAAACGAACGACGAACGTTCCTGCACGATATACACGAACGATCGTATAGCACCGATCCTGCACATAGAGGTAACGACACGATCGTTCATAGATATTGTACACACAATAGATACGATCGTTTAAGCGATAGAGGAACTATGTGCACGACAGGAAAGTGAACGGACGTTCGTTCATCACGCATGCTCTGTACATGGACGATCAACGAACGACCGTACACACGAACGATGTTCAACGATCGTCGTCCAATCCGATCCGCCGGTCCGGTCGTTCGTTTCCAGCGACTTTCCTCGTTCGTCGGCGTCGTTGGTTACTTTTTTACGAACGATTTTTTGCCCAATCGATCGTTCGTCGTTCGATTGGAACGATAAAAATTGGAAGTGTGTACGCACCTTAAGTACAGGTAGTCCCTGGGTTAACGACATCCGACATACAGACATCTCCTACATATGAACAGGGTTTCTTTGCTCGCTCCTGTGCAGGACAGAGGCTGGATGTGGGGGAGGGGGCAGTTTTCATGGCTTGTAGAGTGTACCTAAAGCGTACCTAAACTCAGAATATTAACACTTTACATAAAAGGGTAGACAACCCTTTTATGTAAAGTAAAAATTCTGCTGTTTTTTTTAAGTGCAACACCATTTTTTTCGCCTAGGCGATTGAGAATGAATGGGAGCGTAGAACCTCCTGGGATACCTACATCACGCATCCCGGTAAGCTCTCGGTTGCTCGGGCATGCACAGAAGGAGCCCTTTTGTCAGAAGGAAAAACAATTGCCAATCTCACGCATGCTCAGTGAGATCAGCAAGTTTTTTTTACATCTACGTCATCCGATCTCGCACCTAGGTAGGGTGACGTAGGAAGAAGAAGCTGGAAGAAGAAGATAAAATGGCGGCGCATGGAGCGCCAACCTGAAGGCAGATGCCAGAACAACGCAGGACCCAATGGTAAACACCTTCGGATGGATCAGACTGCTCTGGGGAATTGAAGGTAAGTGTATTTTTGATGTTATGGGGTACTTTTGAGTTTAGTTTCTCTTTAAGGACTGAGCTCTTTCTGCAGCCTCTTGTAACCCTTTATTGACCACGACAAACTCTGCAGTTGTTTCTTTTTGCATATCAAAGCAAGGCTTCAAGTATTTTTTTTTTTTTTTTTGCTTTGTTTGTGATTAACTCACAGTTAGGATTTTATATAGTAACTAAGACCAAGCTTCCTAATTTTACATCTGTGCTAATTGCATTTATCAAAATAATGTACCTGTTCTGACTTACATACAAACTTAGGAACAAACCTACAGTCCCTATCTCGGGTATGTCGGTATGTAACCCGGGGACTACCTGTACAATAAATCTAAAATATTAGCTTGCTATATATCTGCAAATACAGGGAATCAGAGTTACACAGAATGGACCAGCTGTAACTAGCAAAGTCCTATCAAACAATTGGAGCATGCTTGCAAGGGGTGAGAGAAAAAATTATTACGTCTTCAGCGTGTTGCAACTGCTTCATTGATCAATAAATACACTGGCATGGAGAGATGACCAAGGCATAACTTAAAGCAAACATGGAGTGCAAAAGACTACTTATTCTAAATGTTGAACAATTATCAGCAAACCTGCACATTCCAAGAATTCAGGGTCCAAAAAATACTTGTAAGGTCTAAAGTTTTAGGACTACTATTACTAGCTTCTTGAGTCTAGCTTCAATACTAATGAGTTGTTGAAAAACTTGTTTTAACTGTCAAAATTCTTTGTCTCAATACTTCTATATCAGTGACTTAAAAAGCTTTCATGTCAAAGATTTAGGGCATCTAAACTGCATCCAGACTTGACATGCAGGTTGGGTGCCTTCTATGTGCACTCATTATGGATTAGCTAAGATTTCTATACATTAGGCTCACATCAATTATAATAAAAAAAAAACTGAGGTTATATACTAGGCTGTGCGATGTAGTAGTGTTGGCTAAATCCTTTCACATGTAAAATAGTTGATATACAGTATGTATAGTATTTTAATTGTATATTTGGGGTTTCCTACACAGAAAATCTGATACAGATATGGAACCAGGCAGTAGGCTGAGTTGTAGTTCATAAATAGACTACAGACAACATACAAGTGTAGTAGTGGTTTATGTAAAAGGTCAAGACACATGGAATCCAGGGACCAGAGGTCTTATTGATTTTCTCCCAAGAGATCAGCAAAAGATATACAGACCAGAACATCCACTTTGTCATTATTAGGAAGAGACCAGAATGCAGGATATTCTGGTTAAGATGTGCAGAACAGAATTCAGGAGCTTTAGCAGGAACCAACGGAAAAGCACCCTAGTGCACAATGCTTGAATGACTTTACAGGCAAGTTGGGGAATATCAGATTGGCTATATACCAAGGACAGCAAGTGACATAGGTAAGTATCTTTAGCACACACCCTTCACTATATTGTAGAAATTCAGAGACACAATTTACATCAGAAAATGGGATGTGCAGAAGACAAACAATTGCTTTAACTGTGACCAACTATAAAGTTTATCTCCTTTATAGCTTTAAATAGAATAGAGAATTAATAGAAATGAGAATAGAGAAATCTCTGTCAGTTTTTTTTCTTGCATTCGTTGCACTTCACGGGTGAGATTTTGCTTCATTAATTAAAGACACAACAGAAGTGAACAAAACCCCTCTTAGACAAGTGTCATTGGCACAGGATTCCCCTCAGATGCAGCCAAATATATACTAACTGCTTAGTTCAGTGATAAAATGATGGATTCTCAGTTATTTTCTATCCAATTGACAATGGTCATGAGATGATTTAGTAAGAGTAATCTCCCTTGTGGGTTCACAGATAGAAGCTTACAATAATATCCAACAAAAAAATAAACAACTAGCAAATTTATTAATTTTCTTGGTTCACTTTCCTGGTCGCTTAGTCAACTTTTGCTTGGTCCCTGCCACCCTCAATATATCATAGTGATTACTGGGTGTCTGTACATCTCTGTTCAATGCAGACAAATCATGGGTAGAAGGAGTGGCTAACAGGGTGCATCCTGAAAATCACAGCAACCTGCCGAATAGAAAAAGCGTGTGGCCCCTGGAAGGGGTGGACAGTAGACTGTGTTTGCATGCAGAACACATTAGCTAATTGATTAAAAGAAATGAAAGCCAACAAAAAAAGGGGTGGGCTTCAGATAATAAAAACTGTGGAGGTAAGGGCTAGATGATGCTGGATGTCTTCCCATCATGGAAAGATGGAGACTCACAGTGTGAAGTGAAATCAGAGTAAGCCATTTCTGTACTGGGGAGGAGTCTGTACAACTGTGCCAATGAGTGAAGGTGAGGCTGGAGTCTGGTTTTATGTAAGTAAAAAAAATCACTGAAGGCAAAGCAGATTTCAGACAGGCTAAAAAAAAAAGTTTCAAAGGACAATTATTATGTGACATCACAAGCCAAAATTAATTCCTGTCATCTTTTATTTCCATGTAGCAGTCCAATGTCAGTTTTTTTTATCTTGACAATTATATGTTTGATGCAGAATGTTTATAAGACAAAAAGGCAAATTAGATATAATACCCTGGGGTGACAATCAGGTAGATTCTACTCCCAGGTGTCTGGATCTGCAGGCTGGCGGCATTTCAAACAGACAGGGGAACACATGAAAAAAATCCACAAACCCTGAAAAATGTGCAGACAGGAGGCAATTACTGACATCTTTTAGGACTCTTTTGAAGCCATGTCTGAATGTAAGTAGATTGATTCTTTTTTATGTTTTAAAAAAGTATGTACAGTTTCCAGGAAAGGTACATGAGATTGTTCATATGTATCTAACTGTAAACATACAAAAAATAGTATTAAAAATAGGACAATAGATGCTTTTTTGACAGGTTCAGTCAAATGGCCAATATGATGTTACAAAAGTATACACGTGTTTGCTATCCCAATAGAGGCCAAATGTGTATTCCCACCTTCTGGGTAAACACACTCAGTAAAACAGATGTACAAACACTATCACAAACTATACTTAATATACATGCTTGCCAACTCTGGAAAAGGTTTTGTTTAATTTACCAATTTTTTGTTTAGCATTCTGAATAAGTCAATGAGGGAAATACTTATATGGGTGGTCTAGTATTCTTACTTGAAAGCTTGGCATGGAAAGTGGTGAAAAGAACACAATGAAATTATAGCCACGCAATGTAAGCTAATTACTAACAGTATGCAAGTATTAAACAATACAATATATTGAAATTTACCAGTTCCCACTGTTCACCTCCATCAGACACTGTGTAACTTATTCCATCAGACATTCAACCTAGAAACACTGAAGGATCATTGGACATAATAAACTGCTCTGCTGACTATATAATCCCTGTAGATCTCACATTTGTCTTCCACAATAAATATTATTGGAAGTTTATAGTTAGAGGATGTCTTTGTTCTCTCCAGAAGAGAATCAAAGGCTAAGATTTGTTTAAAAACATTGCAATATATGTACCATGCTGTTGGAGAAGGTTGCATAAACTTAGTGTAAAAGTCAACCAGTATTCTATATTACATAACAAAGAGAAAACAACATGTGTAAGCAAGTATAATAATTTTTTTTAGTATTTCAATATTTTTATTGAGATTTTTAAAACAAAACAGTATCATTAACACACATTAAAAAAACAAAGACAAGAACCAATGACACCCAGAGTATGATCAGGAGAAACATCAGTAGCATATGGCTTTGGCCCTAACTCTTAACACATAACGGACATAAGGAAGGACACAAAAGGTAAAAGGGAGAGGGAATCAACAATTAGGATAAATACAACAGGGGAATGGGGGGGGGGGAAGGGTGGAGGAAGTACTAGCGGAATCCAATTAAAACCCGTGTTTCGAGCTGAATTCCCATATCTAGCTATTATGATCCATTATAAGCAATCCATGGTTCCCAGACATCTTCAAATCTGTCCAGGAAATTCTTTAAGGTGTGAGTGAGTCTGTCGTTCACCATGATCCAGTTCAATTTAGAAGCTATGGGGTCTAAGGGAATCGTGGGGGCCTTCCATGCTTTAGCTAATGCGATTCTACTTGCCACTAGTAACAATCTAATCAATTTTTGGGTGGGTTTCGGCAAAGTTATATCAATTTTACTAAATAGTGCGGCTTCCACCGTAGCCTTAATCTCCTGCTTCACAACTCTTGAGATTAAATTGAATACTTCATTCCAGAACCTCCTGGCCAACGGGCAAGTCCACCAAATATGTACCATGGAGCCCTTGTCCCCCCACCCTCAGAAACACATAGGAGACACAGAAGGGAACATCCTTGCCAATTTAGCTGGTGTGAGATACCATCTAAGAGCCACTTTGTAATTAGCCTCCACCACCGCAGAGTTAAGAGATATTTTAGAGAGGGCAAAGATCATGTCCTGCCAATCCTCCAAATCCCACGTGATACCCAATTCATCCTCCCATTCCCTCATATATCTCAATTTTTTATGCTGATCAATTAGTACCGAGTAAATAACAGAGATTTGCCCCTTTGTGTTAGCTATGGATGAACAAGTGCTTTCAAAAGGCGAGGAACACATGGGCTTTGGGGCGTCCCTAATTGTCCGGGAGATAAAGGAGTACAGTTGTCTATAGTGGAAGTATTCTGTGGCAGGAATTTCAAATTGAGAGGATAAGTGTTCCCATGTGAATACTGCTCGTACATCTATCATGTCTTTAATTCGTCTAAAGCCTTTAAATATCCACCATTGAAAATCTGCTGGGTGCAATCCTGGCGGAAAGTCCGGGTTAAACCACAATGGGGTCAAAGGTTTATGAAGAGAAGAAAGCTTTGGGTGGTGATTACATTTGTCCCAAATCTGCATAGAGTGAGATAGGGCCGGGCACTTTACAGGACCTCCAGTGTTTTTTCTCCGCCACATGATGGAATCTATGGATCCCAAAAAGCCATCCAGGTTCTCAAGCTCAACCCATTGGGGTCTCGTACCTTGTAAAGAACTCAACGATAGCTGAGCCACTTGCGCCGCTACATAGTAGTATTTCAGATGCGGGGCTCCCAGCCCTCCCATGCGCTTGGGGGCTAACAACGTGTCTTTGTGAAATCTAGCCTTCTTCCCCCCCAAATGAATTGCATCAATCTAGATTGGAGCAGCGCAATCTCTTTCATAGGCACCTGTATCGGGAGTTTAGGAAATAAATAATCTAGGCAATAGATTCATTTTAACGGCCGCAATCCTTCCCAGCCACGATGGCGGAGACAGGGACCACCTCCGGATATCCGCATATACTTTCTTAAACAGTGGGTCATAAATACATCTATAAAGACTATTGTAAGCAGGGGTCAGCTGGATGCCCAGGTATTGAATAGAGTCTTTATGCCAAATGAAATCAAAATTCCCCTGGAGCACTAACAATGTCTTCGTAGGGAGATTTATATTAAGTGCCTGAGACTTAGTTTTATTGACCATCAGGCCAGAGCACAATCTAAATTCATCAAGAATTTTCATTAAGTTCGGCAAGGTCGTAATTGGGGAGGTGATAAACATAAGGATGTCGTCAGCAAAAAGTGCACATTTATGTTCCGTCTGGCCACATTTAATACCTTGGATATTAGGATCTGCACGTATTGCTATCGCTAAGGGTTCAATTGCTAGTGCAAACAGAAGTGGAGAGAGGGGACAACCCTGTCTGGTCCCCCTCTTAATTTGAATCGCCGATGATAAGAATCCCCCAGTGATATCCTGGCTTCAGGAAAAATCCTATGGGGCCGAGAGAAGATTAGTAAAATAAGGACCAAAACCCATTTTAAGGAGCACCTGAAACAAATAACTCCAAGATATACTGTCAAATGCTTTTTGGAGGTCAAGAGAAAGCAACATGGCTTGAGGTGACGGTCCCCCGTCCCAGCCTGAGTTTACTACCGATATGAGATCGATAGCCCTCCTCGTTTGGTCTGGTGCCTGCCTATGTAACATAAAGCCCACCTGGTCCGGATGAACATATGCTCCCAAAAAGGAGCTCAATCGAAGTGACTAAATCTTCGTCATAATTTTCAGATCACAGTTAATCAGGGAGATGGGCCTATAGTTAGCCACTTCCGAATCATCCTTCCCCGGCTTAGGTATTACACTAATAAATGCCCTATTGGCATCCCCCACCAAGGCGTTTCCCTCCCTTAGGTAGTTAAAATATGCTACCATGTGTGGGGCCAATAAAGGACTAAACGTCTTGTAGTACAGGTTTGAGAATCCATCCGGTCCAGGTGAGCTGCCCACTTTGAGAAGACCCATAATCCCCTGCAACTCCTCCACTATGAAAGGTTTATCTAAGAACGCTTTATGTTTAGATTGTAGTTTAGGAAGGTCAAGTTGGTCAAGAAATCTTTCCATTCCCAATGTATTAATTGAATCAGCAGCTCCATATAAACGGCTGTAAAAATCTTCAAAAGCAGCAAGAATCTTTTCCGGATTTTGCGATAGCCTACCACCCTTAGTCTTAATTTTAGGAAGAGCATGGGACTTGGGCTTGGGGTTAAGTTTATTGACCAAGAGACTTCCCGGTTTGTCACTCCAAACAAAAAATTTGTGTGCCGACCAGCGCAACGACTTTTCCGCTCTGGTAGTTAGTAACAAATTAAGTTCAGTGCGCTTCGCCTCCAAGTGGGCTTTTAGGACTACATGTGGCGTCAGTTTGTGTTGCAGTTGTAGTTTATGATATTCCTGAAGGCTAGTATCTATCATCTTATTGTGGGCCCGTTTGCGTGTCGCTCCCATTTTAATCAACTCACCCCTTATGTAGGCTTTATGAGCCTCCCAATTTATGGCTGGAGATGTGTCATCCGCTACATTAATCTGAAAGTAGTTGCCCAACAGCGAGTCTATTTCTCCCTTCACCATATCGTCAGAAATAAAACTCTCATTAAGTCTCCACCTAAACCCGGGTTGCGGTCTACTAAAGCCCGTCAGATATAAGGCCAGGGGATCATGGTCTGACCACAGAGTTGACAAAATGCGTGCTCCAAGTAAGTTGGGGAGCATAGAAGACTGAATGAAGCCATGATCTATGTGTGAGTACTGATTATGTGCTGCCGAGAAATAGGTATAGTCCCTGACCGATGGGTTCATCTCCCTCCAACCATCTACTAAATTATATTTTCTCAGTAAAAGTGAGAGGTTGTGGCTTTTTTTTGGAGGATCCCTATATCTGCTTAGTTTAGATTTATCTAATATATGATCCAAAGCCAAATTGGAGTCCCCCAGCAAAAGCAAAGAACCCCGTACTTTAAGCCAAATCTCCTCCAAAAGAGCATGAAAGAACGCCATTTGACCCTCATTGGGCGCATAATAAGAAACGACAGTAATCACATGCAACCCAACATACCCAATCACAACTAAGAATCTACCTCCCCGATCTCTAAAAACCTCCAGGGGTGAGAAATTCAAACTTTTCCGAAAACACAGAAGGACTCCACATTTCTTTTTGTCAGAGGTAGCATTATAAAACAGCGGATAATTTTTATGAAGATATTTGGGAACCAAATTATTGGAGAAATGCGTTTCCTGTAAGGCCAATATATCAACATTTAAAGAGTTATAGTAGTGGAATGCTTTAGACCGTTTAACAGGAGAATTAAGACCCTGAACATTATGGGATAACAGCGTCAGTTTAGAGGCCACAGCCGAGGCCACTGATGGATCAGTTGTCATAAAAGAAGTAGGATACAAGGAACCAAGTTAGTACTTCCTCTAGGGACAAGAGAGACACAATGGGGACGACAGGACAACACCAAGGACAGACAGGACAAATCAAAGTAAACACACAGCATAGGAGAATGCTAAATAAAACATCAGCAGGGTTCAGGCCCCAGCCCGGCCCCCGGGACAAACTTGGTCCCAGAGTCCGGGAGAAAGCCCCAACCCCCGTGCCTCTAGGAGCTCCCAATAGCTCCATCTCGGCAGAGAAAGTCCTTCCGGGCCACTTCAGTTAAATAAGACCCGAACTGGATTCTCTGTAAAACGAGGGCATGTTTAACCCCCCGGATCCCCCCCCCCCCCTAAAAGTGAACATTGAGGCAAAGAGTACCCGCAACAAACTAGATTAAATTTCCTGTCACTCTATCTAGAGGTACACTATGCTGGCTATAGGCTCGGCAGCCACTAAGTAAATACACTAACACGGCAATAATTCCAATTATAAAAGAGAGACATATATGTAGTGGAAAAGCATAAAAGATAAGAACATATCAATAAGGACTGTGGGAGACCAAACTCCACACCATCCCCCATCAGGTGTAACAGCGGGGGTATAATTTTTTTTTTTGTAGTTGTTATTCGAAAATATGTCTGATAGCGTGAGATACGAATATCACATATGCATATATCAGTGTGTAATTGTAGTCACCCAGCTGGTATTAACCGTCATAGTGATATTGCAGTGGCTGGGAAACTCCCACTTTATCATCAGAGTTATTATTCACTTGACAACATAATATTCCAGACACACCAATTATTCAAGAAAAAGTATTATAAAATTTTACATGCCCATAGACAACCTATAGCAGTGGGAAAACAGTCTAACTAAATAAAACAGACCCTTACTGTTAACTGATCAGATTTTGGTGCTTTGGGGAAGAATGATAGCTATGACCTTTAAAGTGAAATAAACATTTTTAAAAAATCCTGCAAGCAGGCAGGTTTGGTATTGTAATATCTCTTCTACATAAAAAAGCATACTCACCTGCATGTTCACATTCTTCTTTGTAAATTGCACTGAAAAGCACCTGAGCAGGTCAACATACAATTCCAGGTATTCTGGCATACTGCTGGCTGCACAGAATTAATTAGCATGCATGAAAGATAGTTAGGAGGGTAGTTTAAAATTTGTGAAAACTTCTGTAAGTTTATCCTTTTGCAGAAGGGACATCGCCTGTTCCTACTGCAATAGAGCACCGGCCTGACAATTTTTATTTTTTATTTTTAACTTTAGTTCCACTTTAATGTGCAAGAGAGGAGAAGCCATTTGCATTAGCAAGCTAATAGCAAAGGAAGAGGTTTAGTGCTAAGACAGGGGTGGTGCAAACTTTTTCAGTCGGGGGCCACAATCTGATATAAAATTTGACAGAGGGGCTGGGACGTCATAATGGCATAACCGGGACGTCATGATAGTGTAACCCTGCCCACTCTCCCATCGGAGATCTGAGACTGCAAGGGGAGAGTGGACTTGTCGTGTGCAGGGACATAGCCCACCCACCTCCACCAGCCGGGATACAAACGGGGATGTGTTCCGCTGCTCTGGCCAGTCCTTCTTCTGACCCTGCTCAGGGTGGCACCGACCAGAGGTGCGGACCACCCAAAGGCCTGGAGAAACAACCTTATTGGGCCGCGGGCCATAGTTTGCCCATGCCTGTGCTAAGGGGTAGGGCTGATTGGAAAGGAGCAGAAATTAATGTGAACATAACTCATATGACATACATATTTATCAAAATGTCATGCAAATGTTTGTATGCAGCCAGGGCCAGTTTTGCAAAGGATTAAATAATTGTGTTTTAAGACAAACTTATGATAGAAGAAGGTCTGTGTAGTCTTGTGATAGTCCAAGACCCAGCACTTTTATACCCAAGGTTAAAAGACTTCGTACTTATTTCTGAGCCTGTCCTGTTATTCAAAAATAAAAAATTGTAATACTATAATCAGTGATGGAGATGGACATTTTACTCAGTTTCAGATCCACCACACTGGCATAGAAGGCATGGATACATTTTCAAATCGGACCAGTTGTTTCTACCAGTCTATGTAAAACACTACTGGCTTTTATTTTTAGGAATCTGTGTAAGGTTTATGAATTGTGTCAGGATTTTTACTTATTTTTTTCAGTTAAATCCTCTATGTAATATATGTGAAATATTTTCCTGTCTTAGGCAAACCCAGGAAAAGCTATTTGCCCATCACAGTCTACTTGGATGTGTTTGATGCCCACTGGGCAGGTATGTTAAGTACTATTAGTATCATTAACTTGTATAGGATAATCAACTAAGAACAAGCTGCAGGTGTTATACAGCCCAAAGGAAAAGCGGTTTTGTAATGAACACCCACCATTTATTGAAGAACTGACATATCTGCTACAGGGCAATTCAAATTACCTGCCAGATTAAAGGAAATTGACATTGTTTTTTTACGTCTAATTTTACTTTTAGTGGAGAGGAAAGATACAGCCCATCAACCGATGTCTTTACAAGTGTATATGTACATATTTATGTGGCTTTTATGTGCTAGCAAAACAGACTTAACCTAATGCAGAATTAAAATTAAATTAAGCATCACAATGTTTACTAAGCTGTTTAACAATCCCAATGGCTTACATACTGCATGGGAGAAAAATGCTATTCACATTCTGCAAATCCAAGTTGTTAAGAAAAATAGGGCTTATCTTCTGTTATCTAAATTATATCAGAGGCCCAAAAAACTAACAATCCAAGTAAGAAAAAATATGACATTGTGACCATCAGATGATACTCAATGCTGTATTATTTGTTACAAGCAGCAAAAAAAAAAATATTTTTTTGGCGTTTTTTTCTGTCTACAATGATCTATGTGTCTTGCTGTCCTGCTAAAAGGGAATGTAAAGTGGTTTTATATAGATTTCCTATTTTAGTATTTGTAGTGAAGTGTAGTGAACCAATTTTTGTCGGGTAAATATATCAACTTTTTATTAATATTTAGTATTTTTATTTCTAGTAAGTACATTGTGCCTGATAACATATTTTCATATTTTCTGTCTACTGTTTCAACAGTTTAATAGTCAAATTTACCATTTAAAGTGAGTAAATGAAAACTTTCAATTAGAAAAAGAGCCTCAGGGCAAAAAACTACTGCTAGGTATTACATGTTTATTTGTAAAGCAAAGAATGTATATGTAATAATTGAAAAATCTGTTTAAAACCTATAAATAATAAAATAAATTCAATTCAAAAACCATTATAGTTTTCTGTTAAGTCACATTTACATCTATGAATGTTTGTCTTAGGTCAGTATTTAATATATTTGTATATTATATACTTTTATTATATGCAAATAAATTTTATAAAAATGCCTGTAGTTATTACCTTAGCCTCTATTGATAATTTCTGACCTCAGACAATTATGTACAGACTCCTTAATTACAACAGCTATTAATCATCAGCACAACGTACATTTTACCTATCACTGTGGGTCAAGCTGAGCCTCTCTTGGTGTGTGTCAGTCTGCGGCTGTGTTTTGATCTCTTGGTCTATTTGTGTGACTTTGTATGCACCAGTCAAGTATTGACATTACAACAGGTCAAATTAATTTTATGTAATACAGATTTCTTGTGCACAACACTCCAGTCCATCAGGAAAACCCTTGTGCTAAAGCATGCATGGCGGAAAACACTGGCAATTATCCTGAAAATGAGCAGAATTTTCCACATTTTTGTTAATTGGGAGAACATTCTTTCATATATTTTATAATAGGCATATACAGAATATATGAATATGTCAGTATCCCTAAGTAAAGGTAAGTGGATGCTTTATAGTGCTGACAGCCCGTCTATGTATATTTTGCATACTTTGGCCGAATTGCTGTCTCTATCCAGAATACTTTAATTTAAAAATAAGGTAATATTCTGAGGACCTACAAATTTTTTTTCTACATGGCCCATGCTTAACACATGTGAGATTAAGTATACATGTGGGACATTTAAAGATGTCATCCCCATGTTAAATATATACCTGTTTGTTGCATTAATCAGCAGCTTCATTTCAAGTTATCTGCCTGCAGATGATTATTATGAATTTCAGTCAAAAAATGAATTCTTGAAAATGTGTGGTCCATTTTATATTGTCTACTGCATTAAATGTCATACAGGAAATCATGCCATGTCATTTACAGGCAATACTTGTATTTTACATAATTATTGTACACATTAAGTAGGAACATATCTTTATTAGGGTGCATTTAAATTTATGAATTAAATTTAAAGATTAAGAACAGATCCTTATCAAATACTGGACTAAACCTATTTATTATATAAAATCACAAGTTTTGATTTAAGGGTGTATTGTGACACACTGATAAAATGTTTTAAAAACTTCACTTGCTTCACTCATTGGACCTAATTTATTAAAGCTCCCCAATACTGGAGATGATAAACATTCATCAGTGAAGCTGGGTGATCCAGCAATCCTGGAATGGATCTGGTCCAGGATTCAAACCATTTGCTAGCAAATAGCAAATGACTTCGATCACCCAGCTTCACTGATGAAAGTGTACCCTTTCCAACCTTGAAGAGCTTTCATAAAGCAGGCCCATTGAGCAGACTTAGGTAATTTACACACATCAGATGATCCTCCTCTGTTTATCTCTTCAAGGCTAATATTGGACAAGAATCTGACGTGACTGATGACGTTTATGGATTTGTCCTGGCAGATCCATGAATAGTGAGCAGCAAACGACCGCAATGCAAGTGAAGGGAGGAGAGCGCAACAGGGTTGCAGGATTGCTGATCCGGGAAGGCACCCCTCCGCAAAAACCAACACACCACGGAAGATCAACGGATGGATATTTTTGACTCCCAGGCGCGCCCCCTTGCCTCTGATATCAATCTTACACCAAGCTCCTCACTGTCCAACAGTTATTATTTTTATTATTAGTATTTGCAACAAAACCTGCCTTCACCATGGACACCAAAATGTTATCATCAACCAGACCCTGCCTTCCCCCAACCTCCCCAACCCAACAAAAACGTACTAACAGACAAAATACCCCAACCTCAGGGGGGTGGGAGGGACGCTCACTATAGCTAGCCAAATACCTATGCCCCCCTCTTTCTGCACAGCCCTTTTAACTTCTCTGGACATTACCCCACCATAACCCACACCCTTCTCTTACTGCCCTAACCCTTACATGACTAGTTCCCATTAGCACCTAGTCATGAGGCCCCTGCGTCTATGCTGTCTATATTTTTCTTGTCGGCTCCAAGCCTGCCTTTCCAATGACAAAAGGCTTACGTGTGTATGTAGCGTAAATGATTACTGAATTAGCCAATCTTCTTAACTTTGGCCTTTCTGACACTTTCCAGGTTTTGTCACAGATGTAGAACTGGGTTTAGGCACTCCAGCTAAATATCTGGATACAACAGAAAAAATGGAAGGGAACTTACCATGACTGGGTATGGTTTTTATGCAAATGAATGTATCTCTAGCCTTGGAAAGCATCTGCATCCTATACAGAATGTAAAGTTTAGGTAAAATAATATTACTAAAAACTGACACCATTGTGTTTTATGACTGTAAATTTTTGGATCAGTAATGACATGTACATAATAAAATAATTGACAGCTATTATCAACAATAGATCTTTTTGATAAACTTAGTGAATGCTCAACCTCTAGGTCTGGCCTACCCTTCTGAAATGTTGGCATTAGACGAAGAGGAAATTGTTACCCAGGTGGTACTTTTGAAATTAGCACTGATCAACAATTTCCTTTAGTAGACTCTTACATACAATGAACAACAGCATTAAAACATCCACTTCAAAACAGTCCAAAAAGGTCAGGTGAAGAAATCATGCAAAAAACACAAAAACAAAATATAGGATCATCTTTCCAATTTCAGAAAATATGCAGCAGGAAAATTGCACAAAATGAAATTTTGTCTTTATTAATTGACACTTGAGAGCATGTTAATGAAATCCATGCTGAGTTTACACATTTGCACGATTTGCTGCCACATAACTCTATACTGTGCAATAATTGTAGGTTTAATTCTAAAAAAGAATAATGCTTTACTCCTTTCTACTTGCATTCTTATTATCCAGCGTTATTCTCATTTTCTTTTTTTTGAGCATACAGATAAAACATTCAGAAATAACTGGAGCTATAAACTTTTATGTGTTTTCTGTGAAAATGGCTTTAACTTAAGATCATTATTGTTAAATTTTTATGCTTGGATTTTGTGTTAACATTAAAATGTATTGAGTTAAAAAAAAGCAGAGTAACGCATTAGTTGTTATTGTCTTGTCTATAATTACAAAAAAAAAGTTCAGTATGGATTTCAAGTGAATGAACTGTTATGCTTCCTATACTATGGATTGTTTCCTATATACAGCCCCAGCCTAACTTCTTTTGCCATGCAGTAAGGAGAACCAGTTCACTCATAAGCATGCAGACAAGAAGCCGCAAATCTAATTAAGCAAAACCCATCCAAATTAAAACTAAACCAGAACTGAATAAGAACCAAACCAAAAGCTAACATAACCAATCTGCAATTAAACTGAAACCTCACACAATAAAACCACAAGCCAAGGATATACACTACCGTCGCAACCAACTAAAATTTACTTTACAGATGCTGAGGTTATCATTATTTTATTGCTGCTTCACAAAAAATATAAGATTGTACTGTTTTTAAAGATCGCACCAGCTGGATGAAAATGGAGAGAGGTAAGGCAAGAGGAAGGCATTTGTAAAGGCAAACTAGGGAATGAGAATAAGAAAGCAGAGATGCCATTTGGGAGATTAAAAAGAGGGTTTGAGTAGTTATGAGTATTTAGTTGCGTGGCTATGTTGTTGTGGGAAGTAGAAAACCAATAAAATTAAAAGCTGAAAGGTACAGGTATACAGGAACACTAATATTTTTGTTTGTTGCAAGCAAGAGCTTAGTTGAAAGTCACTCTTCAGACACCAGGGGATGTAAAAAAAAAGTATGGAAGCAAATTGTATACCAGTGTTAATTACATTAAAATCTTAGTCCGTGACATCAGTAAGACTATTTGCATGACAGCATGATCAACATGATAGCTATCTCAAGTAAAGCTGCTTTGGTTTCACTATCTCTGATATCATGGTCAGGCTGTCCCCAGTAACATGGTTC
Source organism: Pyxicephalus adspersus (assembly GCF_032062135.1). NCBI lineage: Eukaryota > Metazoa > Chordata > Amphibia > Anura > Pyxicephalidae > Pyxicephalus > Pyxicephalus adspersus. The sequence continues at coordinate 59,155,149 of NC_092858.1, forward strand.
TTTTTCAGTCTAGTATGGCCGTTCATGCACAGCCGTGCCCTCTTTACCATGGCAGCCTAGCTGACCATGTGACTTGGCAGCAGAATACCCTCAAAACATGTGTCTGGTCAGCTTGGTTTTATTCTGAAATTCCCTTTACTTATAGATGAGTGCTTTCCTGAAAATAGTGTTTTGGAATAGATAATTATGATCATTATGATTAGACCATTATGATTTTATCTAAGGTCCTATATGTATGTCGAGGATAATATGGCACTTCTAAAATGTAATCGGGGTATGATGTTAAAAATAGGAGAATAAAGAAGACCACAGTACTCTCCTGTCACCCCATTTAAAAAAGAGGACATGTTAATTGCCTTGTTAAGCAAAGTGTATTTTTTAAAGAAGTTAAATTAGGAACAAATGCAGCAGTTTCAGAGGCCAATGGGCTCTGTAGGGCATTGCATTGCTTGTAAAGCAAGCAGTGAGCTAAACATGAAATTAAAATTAAGTTTACCCAAACATTCTATAAATAGGCTCCAAATAATATATTTTAATACATAAAAACTGTACATAATGGCACTGTACCTGTAGTTTGGTGCATTACAGGTATATGCAGAATGCAGGAGGCTTTCACAATCTCTGTTTACAATAGCGGTCACTTTTAATGCATGAAAATATAATTTTTTAGGCACTATTGCTTAATCCTACATAACTCAGTTATCACAAATGGCTTCTAAATTGGTCCTATTTACTTTCAAATACTAAGCCATGTTTGGGTACCCAAAAGCTACTTGTATTTTTAAAAAAGGGTATTTTTAATATTTTCATTCTATAAATCCACAAAAGAATAGGTTTCATACATGTTATAGAAATGTCGCATTTTATTTCAGCAAAATACATTGAAATGTAATTCTAAAACAAGTGTAATAATGGTATTCAAAATGATCAAAAATCCATATTGTGGAAGGGCTTTGTGATGATTTTGGAGTCTACCAGAAAATTAATTAACAAGATACAGAAAAAAGAATAGAAATGGTGAACACCTCACTTTAGCCCTTCATACTCCTTTCTTTGCTATTATTGTACCAAATTATTTAATTGGGTCTCTCCAGTTGTGCAAAGACACAGAGAAAAGAGACAGCTTATTGTAAGAAGCCTTACAAGTATAATGCAGTATCAAATTCATTCCCATCAACAGTGCTTGCTGCTAAAAGCTTGTACTGTGGCTGCAGATTAATGAAGATCTACATTGAGCAAAGTGGTGGTCGCAGAGACATCATTTTTCTCCAATAGAAGGCCTATTCTTGAAGAACAATAGAAGTATAGAAAAGTGCTAGTCTGTTTATGGATGGAAATAAATCAAAATGAATAAGAGCCCTGATGGAAACAGTCTGAAAGCAACGGAGTGGAATTCTGAAAACACTTTGTTTTCTGATGACTCTCTTTCCCATAATCCTTGTAAAGACTACTTGACAGGCGTTCTGGAACACTGAAGTGAAGGACGTATGTAAAAAAAGAAAGCACAAGTTTTAGGCAATCACTTTGTGAGTATGAATGGTTATACCAATCAAAAGAAGCTAAGCCTTACAAGACAAAAGGTTTATAGGACGACTAAAGCTAGAATTCAACTATTTCTAGGTAAGATGGTGGCAAAGTTTATAAAAAATATTTATCACAAAGTAAAAGCTTTCTGTAAAAACAGCTTGAAAAAAATTTAAAACATTAGATCACCCTGTTTTTCAACCTACATATCAACTACTACTATATACAATACTATACTATATACAACTACTAATTTTTTTAGGGAGAAAAAGAATAAAAGATAGGTAGATCGAAAATGCAATGAATTTTTCAACCCGAAACCATTTTAATCACATCACACCTCACCTGATTTTATTTTATATTATTTTACTCCCATCCACAATTTCATGTGCCTGTAAAGTTATCTTTTTCCCTCTGATATCACGTCCCATGATTTATTTGTATTATTGCTTGCTTGCTTAGTCACCAGTTTCTAGATCCCTTCACCTTGCTCATTTAAACTCATTAACAAAAATGTAATATATTGCAGCGTACTATTACTAAATCCTGCTATACCCACTTGTCTCCATTTTTTGCAGGGCCCTGCTATCACCTTCCGTTTTTTCTTTCACATTCCGATCTTTGGCTATCTTGTTTGGCTAGGCTGGGGTGATGTAACCTACGCAGGGACAAGCATAGGATAAGTTGGGATTGCTAGATATTCTAGCAACCGACTCTGAGCTACACATGCCCAGCGCAGTAATTTTGACAGTCCTATGCAATGATCAGACAGGAACAAACGCTAATTGCAGGATGGACATCGCCTGTCCCTTTCACTCTGAGCATACATTTTGGAACAAGTTCTGCTTTAAATATGGTGGCTTTATTTATTTTTTCTTTCCACTTTTTCCCTTATTTCTATCCAGTGATCCTGCTAGGAACACAGGGTGAAAATATTCACTTTCTGATATGTAGCTAACATTTTTGTTACCCTAGGACAAGAACCATGTTTGGACTGCAGAACATTATCTCCATGAAATTTGGAGAAATGTTTTGTAGTCTTCAGAGTAGGCTGGGAATAATTCTAACTGATAACAGCACAAAGAGCACATGATCGTATCACCATGCAAGAATTTTTTGGCAGGATTAACATTTTTTTTTTTTTGCACTTTTTTACCAGATCAAAAAAATGTGCACACTTGTATATCTAGCAGATAAAAAGAGAGCAAACCAGAAACATTCATTGTTCACACTTTAGGGCCTGGTAAATGTCACATTATGTCATGGAAATGATGACTGATATGTTAAAACATACATTTCCTAATAATATCAGATGCCTTTTTAAGTCTAAGAGCATCGCACATTAACCAGAGTGTTACACAACAATTTTACCATTTTTCTGCATGCTATACTATTATTTAATTCCACTGGATTCATAGCTGATGTTCTCCAGACCATAGCATTTCAGCTGCAAAAGCCGAACATCTCATTATTTCTGAAATATCAAGCTTGTATCGTCTTGATAAATAATTCCCACTAGTATAATGTATCAGACTAAAACATATTTTCTGAGGCCAGTAAGGTTAAAGCGCCAATCTCACCTTTTTTAATTTTTTTGCCCCGGAGACAGAAATTTCCATATACAGAATGACCCTGGTTTGTGTAGAACATAGGCAATGTGAATGAAGCATGAAACAGCACATATTGCTGTCAGAAATGGGAAATGAGGCCTGTTAACCTGTAGCTAGCTTGACAGGACTAATCAGCCCCTCACATTACTAGTATTCAAACTGCTGACTCTCCCCAAAGAGCAATTCATGGGGATTAAATCAGCAAGTGTGCGTGTATTGAAAGATATAGTGATTTAAACACATAAACACACACACACATATATAGAATTTTTAGTGTATTTTTTATTTTTTTATATATGCTCAAGATAGCGGTATAATGTGTTACCCCACAGCCCTCACAGAATGGAGAAATTGTTGCTGAACACAAATTTGTCTGCAAAAAATGGATTGATTTATTAAAGGAACAGAGAGTGCCCATTTAGAAAAGTGAATCTTTACTAAACTTAGTGAATTAAGATGTCATTTGGAAAAGAAATTACATAAACATAATTAAGATTGGATTACATAAATGGCTGATTTGAGAACAGCTTTAATCCATTTACTAAACTCAGTGAACATTTACTTTGCTAAGTGAAATGTGTCTATTACATTAGAAGATCAACCTCACTGACTAATACTGCATTTGCTTTTTACTTGGTAAAGGTAATTTATTACTTGTAATTGATAATGCACAGGTACATCATACCACCAAGAAGTACCATGTGTGGACATTTTTATAAGCTTTTCTACTTAAATGATTATCTGCCATGAAAACATTGGACTAGGGATTTCCATGGATTCCCTGTTTCATGTATTCTTAAAAAAAAGTACACTATTGTTGAATAATTTTAAAAACCAATCACCAATTTTTGTACAGTTATAAAAATAGACTTAAAGTGAATCATGAGGATCTGCATCAATCCCAAATACATAATAAGATACCAACCCATGGACTTTAATAGGGTTTGCTGCAAAGCTAAGGTTCAATAAATTTGATCAACAATTTTTGAACTGAATAGATTCAGGGCTTGTTTTATCACCACTAAATTTGATGAGCACTGTTTATCTGAATGGTTGATTATAGTGTCTCAATGAGCCCAACCTTATCCTAAGTTACAACTTTTGAATTTAAATTGTCAAGTATACACATTAAAAAATAGGTTATGTAATGTTCTATTTATAATTTTCATACAATGACTATTATAAGAACAAATTTGAAACGCAGTTTATTTGGCATAAAAAAGGTACAAAATTAATCAGGTTTCAGAATCACTGTAGTTGCAGCATAATTCCAGATGTTTGTTCCAAAATCCCCTTATTAGATAAACCCAGACATATCATTTACTATTAATACTATAATTACTCAGATCCAGCCAATAGTAATTGCACTGTTTGCATTTACATGTTGCTGTCGGTCAGTTAATTTGACATTTATTGGCTGTTCATCTCTGGGAAGTGTTCATTCTGATAATTAGAGCTAGGGGACTTGTGTCACTTTGCTACCATTTGAAAAATAAATGAATTAAACTCTGGCAATCTGTTTAATATTGGTTCTAATGGGATACACTATAAGTACCAACAAGAACATCAGATGTACCGACCCCAGTCCCAGCCTATCCAGACAACTCGGAGCATTAATTTCCCTGTAGAATTAAGAGAAAAGGAATTTAATTAAATGCTTTTTTTTTCTCTGAAGTCTTTTGTAGACTATAATGAGTCTAAAGAATAAAAAGAAAAGCTAGACAGGATATTGCCCTGCTCTATGAATTTTTCAGGATACATTTACTACAATTTAACAAATTTAACATACAATTAACATACTGCTCTGTATACTACACACAGTTCTAACTTACATAAAAAAAACAGTAATATATATTACAACACAATTATTTATTGGTATTATTATTAATATTTTACTATTTTTACTAATAGTTTAACACTATTTTCTAGGAGGTATAAAGCTGTAATTGTTGCAGCATGTGTTTTGATGGGGATGTACTTCCAATTAGTGTTGGTGTTCGAATTCAGGATGTCCTTATATTCAACCCGAAGTTCAAATTCAGATAGACCCAACCCAAAAAACACAGGATTCGACTTTGCAAATTTGTGTGTAAAAACGTGTGTAAAAAAAAAAAGAGGCTTTAATGTCAAAGTAATTTATTGAATGTGTGTGATTTGTGTAACTAACTTTTTTTTTTACAGGTTATCCCACAATGACAGGATGATTCCCACGGCTGCTTTCATTCTGAGCACAGCCGTGGGAATCCTCCTGTCAGTGTGGGATCCCCGGGCACTAGAGGTTAAATGAGGACAAGTCTCCCGATTCATTCACCTCTAGTGCTCTGTGATTGGTTGAGGAAAGGAAAATCCTGATGATGCTTGAGCTGTCATCAGGGTTTACCTTTCCTCAGCCAATCACAGAGCATTAGAGGTGATGAATGGGGAGACTTGTCCCCATTTAACTTCTAGTGCCCAGGGATCCCAAACTGACAGGAGGATTTCCACGTCTGTGCTCAGAATGAATGCAGCGGTGGGAATCATCCTGTCAGTGTCACGGGCCGTGGAGTCACGTACAGTTCTGCTAGGGCTGCAAGAGCAATCCCCTAATGGCTCTTGCAGCCCTAGCCAAACTGTTGTATGTGTTCTTGGATAGAGATTCCCTATCCAAGAACACATACTGCATTTACGCTGTTCCGTATGTGTTCTTAGATAGAGATTCTCTATCCAAGAACACTGTGTTCTTAGATAGAGATTCTCTATCCAAGAATACTGTGTTCTTGGATAGAGAATATCTATCCAAGAACACATACCACAGTTATGCTAGGGCTGCTAGAGCAATCAGGGGAGCGGAGCTGTCAGCTCCGCTCCTCTGATTGCTCTTGCAGTTCTACACAGTCAATAAAATAACCCAAATTCCTCCCCATAGACTTTAATGGTGTTCAAATTCGGCGTTCGATCACCCGCAAAAAATCGGGCTATTCGATCGAATTACCGCCGAATCGAACACTGAGCTATTCGACCAACACTACTTCCAATGCATCAATATGTTTCAAGTAAGTGTTTGAGTGTTTTATTAGTAGATGAAGCTTTTATCTTGTAACACAGGATAAGAAACAATGATCGACAATTATCTATACTGACCAGTTTTTTTTAGTAGTTTCAGTACTGGCAAGACCATTCAAAGTTGGTACACTACTAGTCATAGAATTGCTTTCTGTCTAACACAAAGCTATTAACACAAACTAGGCAGTAATATTGTATACCAACATATAGATAAAATGTCAAATGTTCAGTTTTCATGATGGTTGCCAGATACTGTTTTATTGTATAGAACAGTGGTACAGTGGAGGAGCTTTGCCGTTTGGTATCTTTTTTTTTAATTACCTTCATTCACCTAATACTAGCAAAGAACTGGGTCCATTTCCAGGATTGAATGGCTGATTGTTAACAGTTGTAAAAGACCACAGTTTATGAGTATATATAGCTTTATAACTGGAAGATGGATCCTTAGACGTATCTCAAGTTTACAATTTGTTGTTATTTTCACAGGATGTAAACTAGTGCTTTACAGTGCAGGGCAAATCAATAAGCTTACTAAAGTGCTGTCCCTTCCATGTGCACATACTTTCCTTTATTTCACTGATTACTTGTTCTCACTGCTACTTGTTTGACTGCTGGAAGTAAATGGGAAAGTCTCTAAAAATCCCATATGGAATGAATGTTGAGGTTTCTTTAAACACCATCACTCTACTCCCTTCCCCTTTCCCATTGTAAACATTCGCTTATAAGGGGCTAACACTAGGAAACCAGGGGTAATTATCCCATCTTTTATTAGTGTACTACATCTAATATTACTTGAGTATCGTGTTTTATTAAATCAGAAGCTGAAGTCAACATTTATTCTCGAACACATCATGTCTTCTGGAAAGAACCAGAATGGACAGATTACTGTACCAAGCATGAAGAAATCTTACCCCTATGTTTTATATAAGTTTACCAAGCTTTAATCTACAAACATTCCTTTAAAAGTGTATATACCCTTCTATATCTAATGCATTGTCACAGCTTTCCTGTCAAGAAATCTCTTGCCCTTTACCTATGGACACATCAGAAGAACAGCTCTATAAATGAGGATATACTCATTTACTAGACTGAATCTCAAGCCAACGATTTAGTCAATGTTATGTAAAAAAAATTAAAGAAAAAGCAAACAACACATGTTCTTACATGAGTTATTGGCAGATTTGTCCATAATTACAGTAAAAATTAGCTGCTCAAAGATGTCTTTCATCAAGAAGTAAAGAACACAGAGAAGCTTAAATGAATTGACTTCATTAACAATAGCATGAGAAATTCATTTGTAAGTACAGGATGTCTAATTCAAATTTATCTCAGTGTGAACTGTAGACTTCAGCAACCAAGATTTCGCAGTACAATTACATTGGATTATATTCTCAATAGGTGTATCCACAATATCATTTTCAGACACAGTTGTTCCCAAATTAAAGTGAAACTTCAGTTTCGCTGGAAAAGTATAATCCTCTTCAGGTCAACTATTTACATTGAAAAGATTTTAAAGGGAAACTATATCTGCTTGATTTAATTGTATTTGTTTCTATATCATATATTTTTTTTTTTAGCAAATGAAGATTTAAGGAAAACCTGTACTAAAATAAATTCAGAGACTGCTAATATTATCCTTCTTCTAAAGTTGCTGCCTATATAATAAAGGATAATTGTACATTCATGTAATATTATTTTTAAATGATCTTACTAACCTATCCACGATGCTGGCAAATTCATGCTGTGTGATCATTTCAAAGGAATAGATAGGATTTGTCTACACAAATGGGTAGAAACCTCAAGACTGGCCAGGAAAGTTTCCAGGGACATTTGTTTTGTTCTCCTTGGTCCACATAGCACAGATCTGCCAGAATTGTGGATTGGCAAGTATAAGATGTTGAAGATGGGGGAAGGAGAAACATCATTTAGAGCTCCTATTCTGTTAATAATGAGCAAGGTCCCTTTCCTTCCTTTCTTAAGTCTGTAGTTGGAGAGTTTCCAGCCAGAAAACTAACAATGTAGGGACCTTACTCTATCAGTTGAATTTATCCAAATTTAGCTTGAGTTACTGAGTTCTATAAACCAAAGTCCCCTGTTTGCAATGCTAAAAAAGGATAGATAAACATATAANTCGTTCGTATATATCGTGCAGGATCGTTCGTCGTTCGTTTTCCAACGATAATAATTGGAAGTGTGTACGTAGCTTAAGATGTTGAAGATGGGGGAAGGAGAAACATCATTTAGAGCTCCTATTCTGTTGTTCTCTTGCAATGAGTAAAATGTGGGTACATCATTGTCTCTTAGCTGATGAAATAGATTCTGCAGTATTTCAGCCACCTAGAACCAATGCTATAAAAGCAGCAACTGTTAATAATGAGCAAGGTCCCTTTCCTTCCTTTCTTAAGTCTGTAGTTGGAGAGTTGCCAGCCAGAAAACTAACAATGTAGGGACCTTACTCAGTTGAATTTATCCAAATTTAGCTTGAGTTACTGAGTTCTATAAACCAAAGTCCCCTGTTTGCAATGCTAAAAAAGGATAGATAAACATATAAATAGAAAAACCATAGCCTCCAGCCTGCAAACAGGATTTAAAAAATATAAAACATACGCTTGCAATATTTTGTTTTTATTCAATTATAAATCAATATTTAATTTATTAATAATAATACATTTGATCATTGCCAAAAAAAAAAAGAAAATAAAGTTCGAGACAGGCTTGTCCTTCAGCACCATCTTCTCCCCCTTTATCTTTGATATAAAATTGATCATGTTCATTGATCTACCACAAATGGCATGAATTCAAATCTACTGTCATCCAACCTGACATCAAAAAATGTGTGAAGCACAAAGAATACTTTCCCTTAAAAACATGCAAGTTTAACATTAACACAAATCAAAAAAAAAGCATCATTAAAAAATGGTAAGGAAATGAATACGCCATAGTTAAATACTATCAGATGTACAAACAGGGTACATTTTTAAGTCATTATTCACAGTACAAACATAATGATTTTTCCTTTTTACTAAAAATAAATTCAATTTTAAGATATTAATCTCTAAGGGAAGTTGTTGTTTACTGGGATCTTCTGATTGTTATTAAAATGTCTCTGTTTCCTGAAACATATTAACGTGACACATACTATTAACATTAGTTCCAGTTATATGGACATGGAAACAATAGTGTGCCATTATGTTATTAGAATATTTTCATGCTAAAACAATTCAAGTGTATTGTGCTGGTTTAATCATGGGGAGGTAATTACAAAAAGAACATTATTTGTTCTTTTATTTAAAACTGAGGAGGTAACCACAAACATATTATCTTAGGTAAATACATTCAAATGTGAAGCAACAGAGAAAATCCATTATGAGAAGAGAATTGTATCCTATTTCAGAACAAACCCTTAATTCACATGTATACAGTATGCCAGGCTGGTGCATTCATAGATATTTGAGGTTTATTCAATGCAATAACTGACTGCACAATATGTAAATACTTATATATATACTTATATCTATAGACAAATCCTTATGTATGACACAGTAGACTGACACAACCTAGAAAGGATTCAGCTGTTGGAAATCAGTATCTCTGAACCCTCAGTAAAAAGATGTGCAATGAGCTTCTCAACACAGCAGTCTGCCGAGGCACCACAAATGAAGGGCTATGCAAGCAGTCAGCATTCTGTTATATAGTAACATTGACCTGGGAAACACAAGCAGACAAAAAAAAAAACTATTGAGTAATTATTAGAAAAACTATGACAGTGCAATAAACTACAGTCTCTATATAAACCAATGAGAATAGAGACAGATTTTTAATAGGGGAATTGGAGAAAAAGGTTGGTCGCTGTATTTGGTTTTGTGATGGCAAGGACATGCAAAAAATAGTAGAAGCCTTGGCACCAGATAAGTGGAATGTATACCCCAGGTAACCAGTGCTAGAAAAGCCCATGGTGAACAGTCTTTGCTTCTTAACCTCCTGGGCGGTTCATTTCTGCCCAGATTTATATGTCTAAAAGCGGTACATTGTTTTTCATGAAAATTTATTTTACAGTATAATATATTAGTATGAGTATAATAAAGTTTGAAACACAAAATCATGTCAAAATGAAAAAAATAAATATAATATTAAACTTTGACATGATTTTGTATTTCAAAATACAAAATAATTTGAAATTCCCGCCACAACGACATCACCAGGAACTCCCAGACACTGGAGGACGCCGATGGGACCAGTTAAGTGTTTGTATGAGAATTTTTCAATAGAGTTTTATTCATTTCAAAATTTTTTGAAAACCCATTAACACAGACCTATCACCAAGATTTTTACTTTACATAAAAGGGTAGACAACCTTCTTTTTTTGAGGCCATGTGGATAAAGATAGAATGGGAGTGCAGGGCCCCCTGAGATACTCACAAAGGGGCTCTGACTGCTAGAAGCTCTTTCTTCCATGAAAAAAACACTCTTTTTCTCTCCATTTATAGCCGGCTATATAACCTGATCACGCCTGTGCAGTGTGAGATTAGGTGACGTAGGCAGAAGCCCAGATAAGGAGATGGTGGGAAAGAAAATGGTAGTACTGCCACCGGGGTGAAGGCAGATAGCTGGACAGCGCAGGACCTTATCCAGTAAAAAATTCGGAAGGAATCGAGTTTTTTGGTTTAGTTTTCTGCTGCTTTAAAGCAGATCAAATGGAAGAAGGCAAGTGTAGGTTAAACACAGCGGTCAATGAATTGTCTCATACAGTGGTGCTCTTGTTACTACAGCTCTCCATTAAAAATAACTCCACTAAAAAAAACCTTTATTTCAAATTGCCCTTTTTGTACTTCCATCTATCCTCAGTACTTTCTAGGTCACTGACCTAGGACAAATATGCATATCAAAAAAATAAAAAAAAGTTCTTATCAGTATATTTTCTCTCTCTAGGCTAGGCATACACAAATCAATATTTTCGAAGAATATTTTAATCAATATTACAACCGATATTACACTTAATATTACAATCAATTTAGAGTATATCATCAATTTCGATGTATCATCCACTTGTTTTATAATTGATCTATTTTACAATTTTACCAGTATATATAGTTTAAAGAAAAAGTGGTTGTGATTCTAGTACAATGCTTACCCAGCCATTCTCAGCTGGGATTCTGTGGAATCTAAGAGTTCCTCCAGAAGTTGCTTTAGGCTGTGACTGATTGACCTCCCATCTGATGGTGCCTGCCTAGTTCTAGGTCCAAAGTCACTTGACAGATCCACAATGAAACCAGTGATCGTTTTAGCTGTCTGTAAGTGTGGCATTCTGACCACCACTGTAAAGGGCATTTTTTACAAACAAATTTGTTTTAGTAGGGGTCCTTTAAGGCTTGAAAATTATGAGCAGAGGTTCCCCAAGACTTGAAAATAAATAAAAGGGGTAAAAAGGTTAACAAATGCAGGCTTACCAATCAAAAACCCTGGCCCCAACCAATTTTTTTATTGGCAGTTTGCCCTAATATCAGTCTTCAGTTACAATTAGTTTAACAAGTTTTTCATCTATTCAGAATTTCTATCAATTGAAAAAATAGCATAAGGAATGGTTACCCTGTCATTAGGTAACAAGTTC
>NC_092858.1:59167002-59190298 GCF_032062135.1 Pyxicephalus adspersus
TTTTACTTCCAAAGCAATTTGTTTCTCTTAGAAGCCACAGACATTTACATGGGTCACAGGATTCGGGTTTACCCAATATTTCTTTTATTTTACAAATGCAAGCAATCACTATAAAAAGCTTTACTAACATTGTTTTTATTATCTAAACATATAATGGGCAGGTGGGCATTCATAACACACACTGTTTGATCAAAGAACTTAAAGGAAGTGGGTAAAAAGGAGAAAATGGAATTGATTTAGGCTACGTTCAAATATGCAGCTGACAATTGCTCCCAGATGCTTAATTTAAACCAATATAGTCCCGGGAGCAATGAAGAGTAGGTACTGACATGTATTCATGAACATTTTCTGAAACATTCTAGTAATTTGTTGTTACTGCATGTCACAAAGGATCATGGGTCATCTGCTGTGCTTCTGCACACTTTCAAACGCATTACAACGGCTTGCAAATATGTTCCTATTTGAGTCTTCAGATGTGGTTCATCAGATGATTGCCCGCAGACGCTGCATGTAGTGTCTCAAAAACCTCCCCACCTGTGCATGCAAGCGAAGATAAGTATTATAACTACTCTCATTTGTTCTATTTTATTCAGGCATCTTTGCAGCTGAGTTGCAGTTAGAAGACATTAAACCTCTAAGGCAGGAGTGTCAAACTCAAATACACAGAGGGCCAAAATTAAAAACTTAGACCAAGTCAGGGGCCAAACTTAAAATTTATTGAAAAAAATTGAGGAAGTTTACTACTTCATCCATAACTAACAAAAACAAACCCCCCTTTTCACACTTTAGGGCTGAAAAGACTAATTTCTATTTATCTATGCAGGCTATGTGTTCATCCTCTCATATCACAAGTTTGTCTGACACTAAATATTACACTATGCAGTCTCTAATGGATTGAAACAAACGCATTGCCCCTGGTAGTCAGGCACCATGTGATCATTGCCTTTGCTTTGTGTCACATGATGGGTGTACAGGAATAATGTCTATGTATTGCATGTATTAAAAATGATGATGAGGTGGTAACCTGGGCAGATGGGCCAGATGTAGTTCATTTTCAGAATTCTTTGGGGGGCCAAAAAAAAAGGACTTTGAGGGCCAGATTTGGCCTGCGGGCCAGAGTTTGTCACCCCTGCTCTAAGGTTTACCACAAATTTAGACTTATCCTTACTAANGTAGTAGAGGATGTTCACATTGCAAAGTAACCATTAGAATACAACAAGGATATTTTGTTTTCTTTTGTATCTGTTTTATTATTTTATTTTATTGTACTGTTTTATTGTTACTGTTATTGTACTGTTTAAAAAAGTAAAAACCTTTAATAAAAACTTGAATTGAAAAAAAAAAAGAATACAACAGGGTCCCCATTTTACTATGAATTCCAAACCATTTGCAAGGGAATTAAAAAAACAGTGTTTTTGTCAGCAAGGATTTGGCTGATTGTAAAACACAGGTTTATCTTATTTACTAAGCTCAGTGAACATTCACGTTTTTGGGTGCACAGTTTCTATTTTATTTGTAAATCACTGGTAACGCCATCACTTTCAGGATATTTATTGTAATTAATGTGGCTTGTGTCTAAAAAAAATGTTTGCAAATATGGACTTAAAATTATATATATTGTCTTAGATTTTGTCTATTTCATAAGTTGAAACCTTATTAGAAGAATGAGCATTAAATAGAAAGACTAAAAAAAAAAAGTGAGAAATACATCTACTTACCTTCTAACTATTAATATACATACATCTCCATATTTGAACGTGCTGTTCAGGACTCTTTCATTTCATTTCCTGGCATTATTACCAATTTGATCTCCATTCTGACCTTGGCACTCACCACTATCAAAGTAGAGAAATTCATCTGGTGATCTGTAAAGTGGTGATCATGCTGACTAGTGATATTAATAGTAAAGCCACCAGTAAACTGGTGATCATTATTCAATGTGGCTATCATGTCAGCTGATCACTACTTTTATGAATAGGACAATCACAATAGTGGCATTGTTTCTACTGAAATAATGGCACTTTGGTGCCGATCATGCCCATTTCCCGATTTATAAATGGATCCCTTAGACATACACAACAATACAGCAGTGAATATCTTCGTTATGGAAATTGTGTAGATGAATCTCATTTCAAAATATATTTTACCAGAACTTCCAGAAACTATTACAATTGATGAATTTGGCTTTCAGATAATAGGAAGGGCAAATTTAATTTAAACAGTAAACCAGGCAGTCTATCTAAGAAAAACATGTTTTCATTATTTGCATTCTTAGATGGGGCTTGTTATGCTTTGGGCATCTTCACACATATCTTCCGCAATATTTTTTCAATACTTGCATTAATATTTAATATTCTTGAAACATTGTTCAACTTTAATGGTTGTCTAATTTTTGTTTTTCATCCACAGAGAAGCTATTAATTTATGAATATACAGGGCAGTAAGTAATAACTTGCATGAATGCCTTCAACAGATATGCTTCTATGGGCCTCCCATAAAATAGACTCTGAGAGCAGATACTATCTATTGGCCAAGCCTCAATGATCAGTAGTGTACAATAGGAAGGGGAAAAAAAAGTTTTTTTTATTTCTTCGTTTTTTTCTAAGAAGTCAACAAAGTGAAGTACTGTCAGCAAATGCAGAAATTGTGAGTTGTTTATTTCTCTGTGTAGAGGGTAGAGCTTTTATAATTTAAATGATTCCTTACATTTTCACATTAAGTATTCATACCAGACACACAGTGAGGTTTTAGTGCATCAATTTGGACACATTTTACCATTTTATCATTCATTAGAAAAATGTTAGGTTTTGGAAACAATTTCAGTATAGGTGATTGTTTGATTCCATTCCAAATGAAATAAGATAATTGATAATGATTTTCTGTGCACTTAGTAGAGATTTTCCCTCTAAAGAATGAAAACTTCCATCTCATATTCAGGAAAGATAAATGTTGCTGGGTGGCAAAGCCACTGAAAACTGCTTGCAAATACCGCTAGTCTGAATATACCCTTAGGTTTCACTGGTCTCAGAAGATGTCTTAGCTTTGCATTACAAAAATGTGCATGGGTTCCTCTGAAAGCACATAATGCATTCTTGAAGCTTTTTCAATGGATTGTGTTGTAATGTGACAAAAGCCACATTTTGGGTTCTATTAATAAAACAGGGAATCAGATATTTCCTAGTGGGAATTAATTACTGCCATTGAAACACATAGACCTGGAATATCCCCATGATGGAATGTTAGAGTGAATGTCTGATTCCCTGTTTTATGAATAGAAACATTTAAGTAAGTTTCTTTCAGGCACTTTCTTCCTAGCAGCTCATAGAAAAATGTAGATATAGATCAGTGAATGATATTAAGGCATGTTGTATATTTAGTGCATTATTATTTAGTGGATAATGCATAGTAATGTAAGGTATGGTAACATCAAAACACACAAAAGGTGCAGCAAGTTTTTTTTTAAATGTAACACACTGCCTTATGCAATGCACTGATGTAGAGAGCATTATAGATTATAATCATATTTATTTTATGCACTTTTAGTGTGCTGTGTTCATGCACGTGTTCTAGTACACATAAAATGCTAAGGAGTAAAAGGAAGAGCACACAGTACCTTGTTATTGGTTATACCCATTTTTTGTCCCCAGTAAACAACAGTCTTGATATGTGATTAATATTATTATTATGGGAAATATTTCTAAAATCCATTCCCAAATCTGGGGTGAGGCATAAAACTTAGATCTGACACACACCCTTCCACTGACTTGCTAAGGTAAACCCTTCAGGCTTCAATATCAAGGCTTGTGTTAAATGCAACACCTAGGGTGTGTCAACAATGTCATTATTAACACATTTCAGTGTATTATTTCAAGGATATTCACTTACAAAATGATTAAGGTCTTTTTATTGTTCTGTAGTGCAGTTGGATAGCAGGTTAGCTAACCAATGATCTCACTGTAATTGTGTCAAGTGGATAGATAGCCTATAGAAAAGACCAATTAGATGACCTTATCTACTCAAAGAAACTCAGTCTCTCATAATCTTAAAATTATTTCAGTCGGTCTATGTCATATATGTAATTTAATTCAACATAAACCAAGATAATCACCTTGTCATTTCAACAACACATAATAGTAACGCTGAGTTGAAAGCATTGTCATTGCACATTAAACTAAAAATTCTGCTCTTTAATGGGAAACTGAATTGATTTTGTTTTGTTTTTTTGTTTTTTATGAGGACCTGATATCTAAACGTTCACATTCACTTATTTGTCAGGGTAGTGCTTATACATTGTTTATTGGGGTGCAACAGGCGGTCACTGTAGCATCAAGTAATGTAAAATCAATTTATTGGGTGCACAGACAAATAGAAAACCTGTACTGACTGTCCAAAACTGAAACAAAGATTTAGCTAGAAGATAGAATTTAATTACATCCAGAAAACCAATGACCATTTCTGGACAGCTCTTGTTATAGTTTGCATTGTTTGGTGGGCAAAATGTTATGCCTGTAAAACACTATGCCATTGTTGATGTTCAAGGAAATGGATCATTCTTTATGTAATAGAAGAACAAACTGGGTTCAGCGTAACGCATGTCAGATTTGAATTCACTTTGAAATGTTACCAGCAGTATATTAGCAGCTCCCATTTTACCCTCAGTTACTTTATGTACACATAATAGTCTTACAGTATATATAGTGAAAATTCTAAATATACCCATTAATGGGATGATTATGATGATCAATGATGACAAATATTGGATGGCTAGGAGAAGTCATCATTATGATGGTTGCATCATTGTGGTGGCCTAATGACTTATACCAAATTGAATGAAGTGTTCGGCTATGTTTTGTCAGTGGTGTGTCCTGCATTTAAAATTTGAAACTCACATATAACCACCCAGTGTAGACAGTTACTGAAGTATGCTAGTTTTGTGTTTTTTTTACAACGCCAGTTAAATACCAACTAATAATATGCAAAATGTGGCAAATAACTAATTATTGACATGAAAACGGTGACCATTAAAAATGCACTGCCTTGCCAAAAAAAGTTCCAAGGCAGTGTTATACCCCAGGTTGATTCTAGGTTCAGTTATGTTATGTGCCCAAATAATGGGGTCAGCTGATTATCTAAATATACCTAACCAGGTTTGTCCATCAATTGATTTTTTCTCCCCTGATAGCACAGGCATTTTCCAAGAGGACAATCCCAGTATTCATGGGACTCAAATTGTAAAAGAGTGGTTCAGGAAACATCAGACATCATTTTCATGCATGGATAGGCAATCAGAGTCCAGACCTTAACCTCACTGAGGTGCTGAAGAAGACATTATACAGCGGTCCGACTCCCCCATCATCGATGCAAGATCTTGAAAAATGCAACTGTACACAGACATACATGCTGTGAAATTGCATTGGCTTATGAAAATTATACCACAGTGAATGTGTGCCATGGTCAGAGCTAAGGGCAGTCCAACGAAATGTTAGAATGCATGGCTGTTTTTTTTCCAGGCAGTGTATCCACAGCCCCATCTGTATACATTTGATCTCCAAACACACACAGAGCTGCATATAACTATCTGAGAATTTTTGCTTAGGTTTGCTACTCAAGACCACAATACCAAAATAAAAGATTGTGAATGGTGTGTATGTGTTAACTAGGTTTTGCATATACATGGTAAAGAGCTCAAGGGTTCTTCTCTTGGTTCAGGAGCCTGACCCCTAAAACATGCAAGCCAACTAATGCTCTGGACACTCTATTACCAGCAAAACAAATAAATATAAATATATTTATATATCGTACCCCAGAAATAAACATACCCTAGATAAAAACCCTATAGATATAGTTGATCCAGAGGAAGGCAAAAAAACATTATAAAGTATGGTTTAATTTGCTCAAACAATGGAAAAAAATTCTTTATGATCCCATGAGGCAATCAGATGTTCTTTGGATCAACAGTCTCCGTTGTCCATACTTTAAAGCCTTAATACCCAGTTATATAGATAACATTAAGATAACATTAATGTCAATGTGTACTTTAGGATATGTGCACTTGGAAACATTATTAGAAAAATAAATAAATTGGCACTTGCAGTACACAACTGCAGTTTTCAGTAAACTAACTTTTATTATGTAATCTTATATCAGATTGACACTGTATCTCCTTTCTATTTCAAAAGCTGTATTTCACGTTTTATGAATAACACATTCACTGTAGGTGCCATAACCATAGGTAACAAGCAATGGCTTGTCTTTCTCTGGTACACTAAGCTATGCATTGAAATTTCCTCTAATGACCTTGACTTAGAGCTTTCTATTGTAGTAAAGCTGCTTGATTGCATGATAGAGTTCTAGTGTTTTGTTGCCTGGAAAACCTGGTGTAGATAATTGGGCAATTTTCAAACTGATATCATTTCACTAGTTGACTAAAGGCTTTTCTGTTTCTTGTTAATGATGATAGTGCTCCATTGCCTCTTTTGAGTTTAGTGTATTATAAGTTATTCAGTAAACACATTCCTTCCAGATGAGCTAGATTTGTGTATTTGTTCACAGCATCCTATTTAATATTGAGGCTTTTCTTTCAAATAAGTCCTGCATAAAATGATTGTCAGTGATATATAGATTAACTACAGGGATTGGTCATTCATTGTCTTCAGCCTCCATCATATAGTTTTCTACAGAAAATCAAAGCCATAAATTGTTTCATATTTTGTGTGGATATTGCTAGTCTCTACTGCAAATTGACAAACTCATTTATTGGTAAAGACTGTGTTCATAACTTCATTGTGCCAGCCTATTTGCCAGGATCATCTAAGCAGACTATAGCACAATGCAAACATCATGAAGCACTACAAATAGACTACATCATCTAGGACAACCCTTCTCACCCTGTGCTCATCCAGAGGTTGCCAGGGGTTGAATTGTGTCTGACCGTCCTCCCATTTAAAATTGTCTAGATAGTTTGAGGTTGAACCTCACTTGGAGCCCCAATGATCTTTTTACTCGTCTTTAATTATTGAGATTGATTAGGACCACCATAGTAAAAGGTACATTCCTCACACTGACCATCAATATAAAGGACTTTGTTCCAATGGATGGGGAAGAGAGTTCCCTGAGACCTGAACAAAATTGTATTGGTTTCTCTGGGGTACATAGGTTGAGAAAGGCTGATCTAGAATCTTATCTGTCTGCAAAAACTTTATCTGGTTTTATTAATAGGAGAGGTCCTTGCATTGCAGGTCTTCAGGTACAACTGCTTTTCCAGAAAGAACAACAGAGAAGTGCACAGTGGTGACATTAACACATCGAAATCCCCTGAAATTAGCAAAAAAGGCAGCAGTGCCTTAGTTTCAAGGCTCAATGTAAAGTGCTCTGTCTTATTTTTTAGCAAATATTCTTATATTTTTATAAGAAAAAGGTAAAAAAAAATTTGTTGTACTGCTTAGAAACTATTACAATTTCTACATGTTCCCCAATGACAGCAAGCCTTTACTTTTTCAGTTCAGTTCCATGATTCAGTGTTATTCTTTTCCTTATGTCTTAATTATTTGTTTCATGTTGGCAATATCATTAGTGCATCTCATGTAGTGGGACATATTTACACATGTAATTTACATAAACACCACGCTGATGTGTGTGATTGATTGCTTACCCTGGATATTTTATTAACAGCAACATTTAGATTACAGAGACATAATTTTACGTATATGAAAGTAATGTAACATATAGTCAATGGCAACAAATCATTTTAGTTAATGATTATTTCACAGGGTAAATCCGGGAAAACAATCAATAAAAAGGCTGCATACATTGCCTAGAATTGTAAAGTCCACAGCACGTTTTATGCTAACATTCTGATTAAAAATAAATCTTGGGAGGAGAAATTACAGGTGTGTGATCTATTAACCATATTGTTTGGGACTATGACATTTTTACATAGGTAATCATTTAACAATTTGAGGCAATGTGCCTGAAATTTCAATATCTTTCTAAATAATATCCCCATTTTGCAAAACTGTTGCGGAGAGTTGTGTTCTACAAAGCTAATATTTAGAGCCAACATAGTCTGCAGCCTGGGGTTACTAAAAGGACACATCCATATTTTGTAACCATACAAGTTAAAAAAAATCCCTTTAAACTACATTTTCCTTTTTTGGTATGATTATTATTATTCAAGAACCACAAATATCTGATCACCATTGTAGTAGTACAAAAAATGTACTTCTAGTTAAATAAAAAATATTGAATATTCATATGTACCATTTACAGTCAGTAGGCAGACCCCTAAGTAGACCTCAAAAAACTACCCTAAATTCAATGGCTAAATTTTTCATTCTCCAAGATGATTAATGGGTCGGCCATACTGGAACACAAATTACACACTGTTAGGGACCACCATAATTTAATATTACAGAGGATGCAGCGATACACCTTCTTCCTATCTTCGTATTCTTTGTATAACAAGACAACACTATCTGGACAGCACTCACTCATTCTTGCTGTAGCTGGAAACAGTCACTTAAGATAATTTCCAGCAACAATTATTACCTGTACAAAGCCCTAGAGCGAAGATTTTTGCTAAAGACAGACCTGAATAAGTTAGGGGAAGGAACCCAACACACAACATTATGCTCAGAAAGATCTGGCTTCAGTTGGATCATTCTTGAATCTATCAGGAACTGCCATGTAAACATTTTGTTCTTATGTTGTTTATAGAACAAGCAGGATTTAGTGGAGAGCTTATGTTTTTGGATGTTTCGATCAGGTTACTGTCAAAGGTATCAGGCAAAGTTAGAATGATCAGAACTGGCTTACTAGTCTTTATTACTCGCCTTCCATATTTATAAAGCAGTCCAAGTCAGTTTGATCCAGGGGCAGTTGGTGAATATAATCTGATGATCAGTGATCAAGATTCCTGGGCCCCTGATAAAGACATTATCTCATTAAAGGGGCCCCTGATTTAACTTTGAGACACTGCCTGCAAGGAGTTTGCATGTTCTCCCTGGGCTCACATTGATTTCCTCTGAGAATACCTGTTGTTGCTTTCAAACTTTCAAAAATATGCAATTAGGTTATTTAACTCCCCCAGAAATTGTCATTCAAAAAAAGGCAGCTAAGGAAAAGTGCTCCATGAGATGCCTGCAGCTAAATGGGACGGATGCATAATAAAAAAAAAGAATAAAACAAAATAAAGAATTTAAATTGATGTTGGAGATCTCTAGCTTTTGGAATAGTTATTACAAGCTAGGTGTTTGCCAGGCTTGCAATGTATCTCTATGCAGAGAAAGGAGAAAGTATATGAATTGAATGAGGTATTGGCTTATTTTCTAAATTGCAATCGATTGTTCTTAACAAAGCCTCATCACATAGACATGATATTGTCCCATAGACATGATATTGTCACCTAACTGGAAATGGTAGGTTTACAGCTAGAAGACCTCTGTAAATAAATCCCTATGTATTTGGCTGGCTGCAGTTTTGTTTGTTTGTTTAAACAGGTGTGTAGTTAGACAGGGTGGTACTTGCAAACCCAGGATTGTGGATGATGACAAGAACTGTAAGTAGTGTGAGTCATGTAATAATACACATTCTGCTGTCATGCATACATGTGTTAACATCTTATACTGAGAATGCTAAAGTTAAAAAAAGATCAAACGATTGACTAGCCCTTTTCTTAAGATGGTCACATCTGTGTTTACCATTGCTTCCACAGTGACAGTAAGCTGACATGTGAATAGTACAAACAAAGAAGCTATGCTTTGACATGCTATGGTCAGATCGCACTAGGTAAATCCATTGTTTGACTAATACACAAGAGTCGTCAATCTTTAGTTGTGCTTAGGACAATTATCTGTAGGAAGGTCTGGGAATATAGCAGATCATTATTTCACTAACCTGTCCTTCATATCTACCAATAGTTATAGAATCAGCATGACAAGGATAGGCCTGATGCATTCAATCTCCAAAGGGGGAACATTTCCATATATTACCTTTATCACATGGGGTTGCATCACACTTTCTACCTGATTCACCAATGCGTGAGAATATCAGTAATGCCACTTCATGATCATTTTATGTTTATGTTAAGATTATACCTGCTTAAAGTAGACTTAGTATAAGATATATGTTTTCATTTCAAATGCATACAAAGTTACAAAAAAGTAATGTGTATGTGTAACACATACATTTATTTGTTATCTTTAAGAGCTTTCCCAGTACTTCCCCTTACAATGCCATCTCATTGCTTTCTTCCCAGAAGGCTGGTACTATATTTGTGCAGAATCTTTACTTAGTAATTTGGTTTAATACCTACCTGATTAAATATTGTACTTAATTTTTTTTAGCAAGAATACATGGTTGTAAGTTAGCAGACTCTGCAGTAGTGTCCATTATATATATCTTGATGAGGGAAAGTTTTGGGAACACTAGATCCTGCTTGGTGACAAACCTTCTTGTAATGGCATGAATGGATGTGCCACCCTGGAGGATCTGGACTACCTGTGTAACCTGAGTGGGCTGCAGGTACTGTCTCATCAATACCAGTAGTGACAAGAGCACTAGAAAAATGCAAGACTAAAGACAAATCAGTCAAGAAGTAAAAGGGGAGAGGAATAGTCTGTGATAAATCATTCCATCTTTGGGGGTTAACTTGCTGTTGCCCCTCTTCTCCACTTGCTGTTGTTTTTATTTGCACCAAAGTAGATGAAATAGATTTACAACTACCTCTGCTTTGTAACTGAACAGATTATTATCTCATATTCCAGAAGTTTAATTGACTTCGTATTATACCGTGTTGAGTAATGTTTTTGAGCAGTGTACTCATTAGGAGCAGATTACCAAAATCATTGCCTTCTCTGCTAACGTACAGCCACACACCAAAAGCCCAGAACAACCTAAATGCAGCTGAAGACCCCTAAATGTGTGTGTGCACTAAATACAGCAAAAGCAACAATTGTCATCTTCATGTCTCCATCAAACTTTGCTACTAATTTACCAACTTTTTCTTGAAGAATACTTATCTAGGCTAGATCAAGGGAGCAGGATGGGGTGGTTAGAACATTTCTCTATAAAGAATAACAAAAAGGAACATTTCTCTAGATCCAGAAGACTGCCATGACAAACATCAACAAATGAGACTAAGATGTTTGCTTAACAATGTAGCAATATATGACCTACCATCACCTGCAAATCCCCTTTAGTCTAATGTGCAACCTTAATGTAAGAACGCTTTCTAAGAAAAAGTGAATATTTGCATATTACAGCATACCAGGATATAGGGCTTAGGAGTCATTTGAGATGACAGTGAGAGTTATAGTATCTCATTTAGGAACATAATTTCACTGCTGATGCATCACAGGTGCACTTTAATGGTTAGGTATTGTTGTTTTTTTTTTTACATTGCATCATGTTTGCTAGTAAATTATCCAGGGTATTTTTTAACTGAGCTCTTTAATGATTTTAAATTCAGTTCTGTAGTTAGTAAATGAGAGCACTCTTTCATAATGTCTTATTACATGATAACATATTGTCAATACCTGGAAGTGTCTTGAAACAAGTTTAGGATGACCAGATTGTCTTCACTTGGAACATAGCAGCAAAAATACTAGATTGGAATAGAGGATCAGTAATAGTGATTTGGAATCAGTTGGATTTAAGGTATACCTTTTATTCTTAAAAAAAAAAACTTTTTCTGCCTAAAAAATATATTTTTCACAACAGTTCCTATTTATCATGTTTGATCGGGATAAGCAACGTACTTTAATTTAACAATGGCTATTGACAATAAAGCGTAACTAAACTGAAAATAATAAAAACAAAATTCACACCTTTAAAAAGTGCAGTTCGCACTGCGCATGCGTGATCAGTATTTCTTTCCTGGTAATGTAGGAAAATGCCCTTTCTGCGCATGCCTGATTTTGGAGCAGCCAGGAGCCTCCTAGGATACATGACGTAGGTATCTGAGGGGGCCCTGTGCTCTCATTCTGTCTTGATCTCTGGGAAGAGAAGGGGGGGGGTGTTGCAGAAAAAAAATTACATTTTTACTTTACATTAAGTAAACATTTGGTGATAGGTCTGCTTTAAGGGCACTTTCATACTCCATATATTACACATTCCACTGTTTTACTGACGATCCTCACCATCACCTCTTTAGCTGGATCCCAGGTACTACAGGTAAATTTTACCCACATAGTAGTAATTTCTGTATATCACACAACTCAGCCCCTCCACAATTGCCTAAAGCTACATACACACTTCCAATTATTATCGTTGGAAAACGAACGACGAACGTTCATGCACGATATATATGAACGATCGTATAGCACCGATCCTGCACATAGAGTTAACGACATGATCGTTCGTAGATATTGTACACACAATAGATACGATCGTTTGAGCGATAGATGAACTATGTGCACGACAGGAAAGTGAACGGACGTTCGTTCATCACGCATGCTCTGACCATGGACGATCAACGAACGACCGTACACACGAACGATGTTCAACGATCGTCGCCCAATCCGATCCGTCGGTCCGGTCGTTCGTTTCCAGCGACTTTCGTCGTTCGTCGGCGTCGTTGGTTACTTTTTTACGAACGATTTTTTGCCCAATCGATCGTTCGTCGTTCGATTGGAACGATAAAAATTGGA
Organism: Pyxicephalus adspersus; assembly: GCF_032062135.1. Taxonomy (NCBI): domain Eukaryota; kingdom Metazoa; phylum Chordata; class Amphibia; order Anura; family Pyxicephalidae; genus Pyxicephalus; species Pyxicephalus adspersus. The sequence goes on from NC_092858.1 coordinate 59,179,650, forward strand.
AGTGTGTACGCACCTTTACATCCTATTAAAATGTGTGATCTGACTAAGTAAAATAGGAAAGCTATATTGAAGAATGCTCTTCCTCTGCTTGCAATACATTAAAGCTATCATTCTCCCATACAAGGCTAAGTACAGGCTCCACTTTAAATTTAAACAGTAAGAACCAGTATGTCCTGTTTAGTGATGACAATCTTTCTTACTTAGGATTACAGTCTAAAGCTGCGTACACACGTGCAATAATTATCATTGGAAATGAACTACTAACGACCGTTCATTTGATAATCGTAAAAAAAAAGTGCACAGCGACGCCGATGAACGCGGATTGTTGGTGGAAACAAAGGACCATCCCGACGGATCTGACTGGGAGAAGATTGTTTACAGTCTATTGTGTGTACGGTCAGTCAGTGATCGTGGATGGTTCTGCAGTACACTTTCTCCTTTAAATGTCATTTCCTGCATCGTTCAAACGATCGTATCTAGCGTGTGTACACTATTGGTGGATTATATTTGAACGATATAATAAATAAAATAATCGTGCATCGTTAGTCGTTTGTTTTCTAACGACAATTATTGCATGTGTGTACCTAGCTTAACCTCCACACCATAGCCATACCCACACAAAGGGAGTGTTCCATTGACTAGTAAGTATGCTGTCATTGGACAGGAGGATGCAACAGGCAGGATTACTGGGGGAGAACAAGTAATAGTGATAGTAATAAAATGATAAAGAGAAAAGCAGAAGATGATTTCTGATTAATAATCTCAATTATCAGCCATATTTCGTTGTGTTCTATGACTTTTTGTATTGCTTTACAAGTTCACTTTAGTGCTAGAGCACCTGTGCTATACTGATCTAGAGATTTCATATGCGGGTGAGCTGGTTTAAAATGGCAACAATACTTTGTTTTTATGCTTTTTTTTTTGAGTCTGCAGTTTGATTTAAACTACAAATTAAATAAATAAAAATAAATGTGCTACATTTCTGCAAGAGATTTGAAGCCTTTGGTGTTATCATCACTCAGCAAGAATGGATCCCATGAGAAAGCACATAGTGGGCCATGACGTAGCCAGTTTAAGGCTACAAAAGCAGACTTTTCTCTGTGAATTAGACATACCACACAAAGGGCAACAATGGGTAGCATAAACACTATTTAATACTATTCAGAAGCTATTGAGGAGATGGGCGTTGACTAAGAATTGCTGCAAAGCCTGTGCATTGTTGCTAGATGAAAGGAGGCCTAATGAACAGGAAGCATCATTTGAGCCGGCTGACAGTAACCATATAACTTCAGGATTGTAGAACTGCCATTTACCCCATAGGCCTTTACAGTCAGAAAATAAAGAAAAGGGTAAAACAAGGAATCATTCCAACTTCCTAAGCTGAGGGATTTCCACTGAAGAAATGTAAACGTGTATATCCATCAGTCCGGCAGCCTTTATTCTGTACAATGCTTTCATTCAGTACTGCCTATAACCAAATCAAATCTAATATGCATAAAAGATAAAATCTGAATACCAAAAACATTTAAAGCAAAAAAAGCAATAAGAAAGATACAAGAATTATACTTTCATCAAGTTTATGTAGTAATGTATTTATGTAGTAATATATTTATATATGCTTGTTCAGTAAAGCAACCATTAATTCGATACATTATGTTTTATTTGTATGTATATATTTGGGCTAGTTTTGTTTTTTATAAATAGGTTTCCATTATTAGATAAATAGTTTACATAGGAATTTTAGGAATATGTATGGCCAATCCATGTCACTCAGAAGTTAAATGTAAAAACAATTTGAAATGGGGAAAAATGTTTAATCTCTAATATGTTTTTTTTTGTCACAAAAGTAATCAATAAAGTAATGTAGGCATGCCCAGCTAAAATATTTATATATATATATATATATATATATATAATTCTTTATTTACATGACTAAGATGAATAGATATTTTATAACATTTGTTTTTGTTAGTAGAATTTGTAGTTCCACATTTCGATCAAGTTTATGGTCATGTCTCAATCTAATTTTATGTCATTAGACTGCTCATTTTAGTGTTAAGCAGTCAAACTTTGCTGCATATGTGTTGGTCCATTATATGCAGTTATTGTTAAACCATTGTGTCAGATATAAATTGACCAAACAATGCAAGGTACTTTTCATTAGACAACTGCGACCTTTGTTACTCCTTTAACTAATAAATATACCTGTAGGGTAATTGCCAAATGACCCAACCCAGCCCTTGAGTAGTCATGTACTATATATTACTAAAATGAAAGAAAGCTCTGGAATTACACATGGCTGCATCTAAGCTGTGTTAAATGTGTGCTGGTTTTAGTGGCTACAGTGCGCACTAATGCCTGACTATAGCTTTTAAGAAATTAGCAAGCTTTTGAGCTTGTGATCCTGCTGAAAAAGAGCGATCTGTAGCACACTGATATGAGCTCCTCCTGTGGGCTCCAGCATGAAAATATATGTGTATTATATATATAGTTTATTTTTTCAATTAACAATGCAAAGTGAATGAACAGAAGAGAAATTGAAAACATTTCAAACCAATATTTTGGGGTGACCACTTTGCCTTTCCCCACCTATTAGATTGTAAGCTCTTCTAAGCAGGGTCCTCTCCTCCTCCCGTGTCATTGTCTGTATCTGTCTGTCATTTGCAACCCCTATTTACCCCTATTTGTTTTTCTAGGTACACTTCAATTTTTGTTTCTTCATGCAGTCCCAGACACTCCCTATGATGTTTAGATCAGGGCTATGTCTGGGTCAAACTCTCACTTCCCGGACTCCTGGACTCCTTCCTATCCTGAAGATAGTTCTTGATGACATTGGCTGTATGTTTAGGGTTGTTGTCCTGCTGCAGAATAAATTTGGGACCAGATCAAACGCCTCCCTGATGGTATTGCATAATAGATAAGTATCTGCTTCTATTTCTCAGCATTGAGGACACCATTAATCCTGACCAAATCCCCTATTTGCAGAAATGCAGCCCCATCCTTGCAATGAACATCTGCAATGCTTCACTGCTGCTTGCAGATACTCATTATTGTACCAGTCTCCAGCCCACCACTAAACAAACTGCCCTCCGCTACAACCACATATTTTAAATTTTGATTCTTCCGGCCAGAGCACCTGCTGCCATTTTTCTGCACCCCGTTTCTTATGTTTTCATGCATAGTTGAGTAACTTGTCCCTGTTTCCATGTTGGAGTTATGGGTGTTTGGTTGCAATTCTTCCAGATCATTAGGAACTGTTCCGGCCAGACTGCACCAGACATTAAGATGGGTGTATCTGATCCCACAGGTTTTTTGCAGTTTTAAGCTTGTTGTCTGCTGGACATCTTCCAATTTCAAAAGTAAGTATGCATGATGTGTCTTTCATCTGCTGCACTAGGTCAGCCATTGCATCTATTGCCTGTTTCCTTTTGATTATTCAAAAGAGCTTGAATATCACATCCTAAAACCCTGGTCTGCTTTGAAATCTTTTTCTGGGAGAGACCTTGTTGATGCAGTATATCTACCTTGTGTCTTGTTGCTTTGCCAGGTCTTCTCATGATGTATGACCTGTCACGTGAAACGTCCACAAGCTCACCTTGGTAGCAGAGTTTTAAGCCACCTACATATGAAAATGATGATCACTACCAGCTGTTTAGAATATAATCCTTCAAAACCCTTGATTTAGTGCAAGTGTACCTATAAGAATTGATATTGGTTGCAAAGGGTAGTCACACCAAATATTGATTTGATTTTCATTTTTTTTACGTTTTGCATCTTGTAAAATTGATAGATTAAAGAATTAGAATTTATATTTAGTAAAGCAATCTTACTTTACAGCACTTTGTTTTGTCTTCTTTATTTCCTTAATTTACAATAACTCTTTGGGCATATTTAAAAATTAAAAACATCATTGCATAGTGATGTACAGAGTTACTGAACATTGCAAGATAGCCAGCTACAACATCAATGTTGGTGCATTTGCCAGCGCTTCAAATGAACTCATTGACAATAACCCTCGAAATGTACAAGTTTATGGGAAATAGTTTTTGTATGTGACTAATATGCTATACTGTTGCAGAACAATGGGTTTGTATTTTATATTTTGTATCTTGGATAATGCAACTTTCTTACTAATACTTAATTAGTAAATATTAATTCTCTCACAAAAGGATATTATTGGACCATATACTATGGATATCTATATTTTCTATAATTATGTTCTCTAAGGTTGCATAATTTTTTACATATTTACATGATTTACAAATGTTGTGCTCTTTGGCAAATGAAAAGCAAAAGTATTTTATGAATATTTTATGTTTGGGTGTTTGTGTACATTTGAAATAAAATCAAATGCAAAAGAGGAGGATTAACTGCTGATATTAAATTTGGTTCCACTGAAGGGAAATATGAAAGCCCTCTGGAATGAAGAAGATTTTGCTAATTCTGTTAATTGTTCTGCGTATTAGCAACAGCACTCTGATTTCTCAAAACCATTTTATTCATGTTCTTTTAGAGTCTTGTTACACCATGATAATTGGCAAATCAAAGTAAAAAAAAGAAGAGATAAGTAGTATAATTTTAAGCCTTCCATTGGATATCTCAATTAGGTTTAAGGGTTTTGAGAAGTGGATGGTTTGTTATACCTTACATGTATCAGCTAATCCGGCAGTAGGCAATTATAAAACATATAATGGGAGAGGAAGAGAGACTGAGTTATAATCTTTGACTGATGTATTGAAACCATTCTCTTGGTCCCTATTACAATAACTTTGCTTTCATTTTTTAGAACATAAAAAAATTATACTATCTGATTAATGGGGTTATGGTATGATTTTCCACTTTTTTAGGTACACCTGTTAACTGCTTGTTAATGCAAATATCTGACAGTTAATTTAGTTATGTAGACATTGTCAGAGCAGATGGGTTGGTCTTTCAGAAATATTCAGGCGCATTTCAGAAACTGCAGATCTGCTGGCACTTTCATGCTCAACTGTTTTTACAGTTTATAGAGAATGGTCTGGAAAGAGGAAACTATTCAGTGAGCAGTGCTCTATGCAAAAATGTCTTGTTGATGCCAGAGGTCAGAGGAGAACGGCCAGACAGGTTCAAACTAATTGAAAAGCAGCTAAAATAACATAAATAACCACTGGTTTCACCTGAAATATGCAGAAGAGCACCTCGGAAAGCACAAAATTAAACCTGTAGCCAACTGAAGAAGAAGGTGGGACCATCTTTGTTAATCTACAGCAGCCATCGTCCATGAACCACTGGTGGTCTGCGAGAAAATTTTGATGGTCCACAGAAAAATGTGGACATTATTTGCAATATTTATATTTTTTTTTAATAATAAAACAAAAAATATTCCAATACATTTTTATATTCTGAATGACAATTTTTACCTTTATATTGTACTAAATTCACAAACTGTACTAGAGACGGAAAAACAAGGGAGGCGCAGGGTGACGTCAGTGTAGTGTTAAGTTGTATGAGGCAACCGTTGCAGAGACATACGCTTCAGTATTGTTTCTACCATTACAACAGTCACCCCGCTCCGCGAATACCGATTCTCATCTGATTATTTTATTTTATTTGTTTAATTCTCAGATGCTCTTTTAGGTAAGTATGACCTTAACTGTGTATTTTCTATAATTGTTATATTTAATGGCATCAAATAGTTTGACTTTGATAACTATCATTTCTTGTTTGGTCTTAGATTTGAATGAAATAAACCCATAATGAGCGAGAAAAAGCAAAGTAATATTTTAAAGTAATACCAAAGACAATGCAACTAATGATGAATATTACCAATAGTAATACTTCACTTAACTGTGAGATGATCAATGAATCAGAGCCTCCACAGTCCTAGACAGGCACCATTAGAAAGATCATTATTTTACAAATGTATTTATCTTTATAAAAAAAATCATTTTAATGGCCCACAGAATTTAAAATTATGAATTTAATGGTCCATGAGGTCTGAAAGGTTGGCGACCACTGATCTACAGTACTTTCAAGAATACTCTTGCCTGTTTCTAGAATCAATACTTTTTGAGTCACTGGCACTTTTAAAAAATCCATTCTAGGTTTGCTGTATCACACAGCTTCACTGAGAACAGGCCCAACTCAGCATTACCAAATCTTTAACCAACAAACTTTGCCTTCAAAGACCCTAAGACACCTTCCTAGCTGCCATGATTTCTCAGGCCTAATTCTGGCATGCTTGTTTTAGGTCAGTGGGCCTGATTCATTAAAGCTCTCGAAGGCTGGAGAGGATACACTTTCATCAGTGAAGCCTGGTGATACAGCAAACCTAGAATGGACTTAAAAGTCATTTGCTATTTGCTAGCAAATGTTTTGAATCTTGGACCAGATCCATTCCAGGTTTTCTGTATCACCTAGCTTCACTGATGAAAGTGTAGGTGGGGTCTTTACAAGGGTAGTCAGAGGAAAGATTTTTTTCTCTGTGGGGTGGAATTTTGTTGATGAAATCATGGCAGCTAGGCAGCTGAGTTGGGCCTGTTCTCCGATATGGATTTCTTCCCATACCGGATACATTGGTAATGCTACAGTGATCATGAGGCTGTATCTGTGGTGTATTGGGTAGTAATGGCAGCTAGGGGCCAGAACATAGAGTTTTGGAACAGATGCAACTGGTTTCTTAATTTAAGTATATCTGACCTGTAACAAGATCAGGAGAACATACATATTAGGAGACTTGAGGTTCACAATTCTTTAATGCTTTAGTCCCTTATGACAATCATACAACTTGCAAGTACATTAATGGCATTCATTATGTGCTATTTTTTTATTCTCAGTCTATTTTTTTAGCTATAAAATTATTGACAGTAGCTAGTTTTAGATTCTACAAAAGCAAATCTTTTAGGTTAGAAGAATAAAGAATCATGGCCATGAGTGATCATAATTATGCCTATTGGTAAATAGGTAACTAGTGAGGATGAAGACTCACACAATGGGAAAGGCTTCTAACTGCAGACCAATTTTGGAGAAATATAGTACAAATGCCAATAGTGTAGGAAAGTTAGTTGTAGCTGTAGTAACGGATTTTGCAGATGTCCAAGACTTATTTCCTAGGATCTAGTGCCCCCAGAATCTTGACCTGCGTAAATGATGATGATGTAAGGTATCTTTAATTGTATGATAGTCATTTTGTGAAAGGCATTATGCTTGCAAGATTGCACCGCAAGTTTACATTATATAAATCAAGCCATGTGATGTTACTTTACAGCATTTGGCATGTTCTTTGGTGCAAACATTGTGCCTTTTTTAATGTGTCTATTCTGACATAATATTACTAATAAACACACTCATAAACAAATACAATATGCATTTAAAAACACCAAACACAATAAACAGTTTCTACAAATATCTAATGAATAGACGTTTGTGGGATATGCAAGTTACCACCTTAAATTGTTTTTTTACAGAATGGTTTAACATTTTACTACTTAATAATTGACTTGTGGCTTCGCTTTACATACTGGCATAGAGGTGTTCTAAAGACAAATATATGGCCTGAATTAACGTATTGTCAGGTGTTTCCTCTTTTAATCCTCCTCTATTTTTATGCCGTTAAATGCTCTTTTAATTAAAGTTACACAAGCTTAGACAAGGCATCTGAGCGTAGAAAAACTCCCCTGTTAAATCAAAATTGAAATGTGTAAGGCAACTGCTAAATGCATACCATTCATTTAATTATTATTTTAACGCTGACCTCCTGCTGTATCTTTTTTACTGCCACACTTGTAGAGAGTCATCATCTGCCCTAGATACCCTGAGCCCCTCTCTTTTTGTTTCTGATGGACGGTAGGCATCATTATGCTCTAATGACAGATGCCAATGGCCTTCCTCTTTAGGTTTTTGCTTTCTTTTCTTTAAGTCCTCTAAGGTCAGCAGCGTCTGTGGACATTACCTAGGTCGGACTGTATACAGAAACAACCATTCTTCCAGTTTTAAATTGGAAAAATGGGGATCTGCAGGTTTTTGCTGCACAGTGATTTCCTCAGGGGTAAAGGATAGTGATAAAACCACATATACTTATGGCTGTAGGTCCAACACTAAGCAATGATGTTTAGGTTGGATAACATTAGTTTTGCTGCTGCATTTCTATTTAACTATTTAATTATTTCTTTCTTATACCACTTACCACTGTATATCCTTTATATATGAATGACAAAACAAATGATGGATTACCAGTAAGAATTTGTAAAATTTAAAAAAGCCAGATGTTACTTCACCAAATTTTTACAATCTCCAAATTGTTGATGGGTGGCCTTAAACCCATGAACTTCTGTATTCAAGGCAGAAACAATAAACATTATATGGATGAACACTGTGCACCATTATTAACTCAAATCTTATCCCATTGCAGAAAAGGAAACATTGCAGACATAGGGGTAGAATTAGCTTCTCATCTTTAGTGACAGAGGAGAAGTGAACTCCCCTGTCACTGGCCACATAGATCTCTCCTCTCCGTCAGGACTTCCTAAGAAAAAATAATAATAATAGCTTTGATTTTTGCTGGTTGCAATATAATTTAAACAAAATATTATGATAAATCAGTTTCTTGAGCAAGGGGAAGATTGAGTGATAAAAGATCGACATCCTGGAGTTCATGTTTAACTGGCTGTAAAAACACTTAAACTGTTCATAGTTTTCAATGAGAGGGCAGCAGTTGCACCAATCGCCCCTCGGGGCCAGACATGTCAGAGTTCTGCAGAACACTCCAATAACTTTTGAGCTTGTGTGACTGGAGCAAAACCAGCAATTGCAAGTTCAGACTTGTGTGTGTGTGTGTATGTGTGTGTGTGTATGTGTGTGTGTGTGTGTGTGTGGGGGGGGGGTTACATGTGAAATTAAGGTGCATATATACACCTTGAGAGTCATAATTTTAGCTCAGTTTCTTGCAAGCAGAACTTAAATATGTCCATATTAGGGCCTGTGTACCTTTAAATGATTATCTGAGTAAAAGCTAGGAAAAAAAACAGTAATTTAGGAATTAAGAATAATTTTTGTATGCTCTTTATTTTATCTTATATTTTAATTTATATTATATGCATATTAAGGTATTGTAAAAAAAAAAAAAAAAAAAAAAGCATTAAGGGCCCTTAAATTTAAATTACTTTTGCCAGGCAGAACTTTACATACAAATAACCCATAGGATATCCAAAATAGCCTTAAGTACTGCATTAAACTATTACTGAAACAGAGCTTAAAGTGATCCTTTAAACAAATCCACCTCTGATCCATCATTTATTTTTCACAGTTGGAGATGATTTTAGACATGAATACTAATTTTAGAATACATAAGGAATTTTAGAGCTGATGGGAACATTTGCATACACTGTCATAAACAGCTTTGATGACTAATCGCATGGTGTTTGATGGTAAATCTTAGACTGTAGCTGACATGTGTAATCAAACAGTACATCTCTCTCATGCACAGGAGATTTATGTACTAGGTATTAACATCAGAGACTCACGTAAGCAATACTAGCTGGTGTTTAATGGCAACTGTGATTTAACAATCAAATATCAAGATATGAGACCCCCATCAAATTTATTTACCAAGAAATTTTGGGTAATAAATACATTAGCACTACAAATACCTGTAATCTAGTTCGCTGTTGTAATTAGTACTAAGAATTATCTGGATCCCAAGAAAAGTGGACAGAATAAAAAAAAACTGTACAAACCTGCTGTAAAGCTCAACACTGGCCACCTTCCTTTTAAATATCATTGCCAATAGCCTCAATACCAAGTGATATATATTCATTTTTTTTGTGCTCCAAATGCTCTTGCAAACCTAGATTTTACTTCAAAAATGTACAAGTGATACAATTTATGTGATACAGATAATCTAAACACAGGACAGAACTGGTGGTGGGATCCAGCGGGTTGTCTCACTGAAAACTCCAAAAGATGAATACAAGACCAGTCACGCTACACAAAGAGCCTGATTTATTAAAGCTATTAAAGCTTTTGTAAAGCTGGAGAGGATACGATACATTTTCATCAGTGATCCAGAAAACCTCAATTGGATTTCCTAAAAGTAATTTGCCATTTTTTATCAAATGTTTTCAATCCAGGTTTGCTGGATTACCCAGCTTCATTGATAAAAATGTATCCTCTCCAGCCTTGGAGAGCTATAAAAAAATCAGGCACAAAGAGAAAACAGCGGTGATGGCCCTTCATTACAGTAAGAAAGAAAATGGAAGGAAACAAGCTTTCACACAATCCCCAGGTAGGCATTACTAAAAAATATAGTAGCAAATTTAAGGACCTAATCAGGGTGATATACAGAATTATATAGTAACAGGGTTTAAAATGACCATGGAAATGCCTGATGTATAACAGAAATGAAGAAAAAAGAAACCATTGCCCCATCATTGACTGCGATATCATTGTCCTTTAGGGGTGATTTCTTGTGAATACAAAACAGACGAGGAGGAGACACATCAGTCCACTGTGTGAGTATCTTCTCATGGGATTTTACCTGCTCTGTATTCATCAGGAGAGTTACCAGAGGGACCATGATTGGTATTCTTGCCTATGTGCAGGAAGCCGATTTCAGGACACATTGTACCAAACAATTATAAGAGAATTGGGAGAATGTCCAGAATGTGTAAGTG
>NC_092858.1:59191643-59239650 GCF_032062135.1 Pyxicephalus adspersus
TATGTCCATGTTACTCCCACTCTTTGTCGATATACCATGTGAATGTTTATTCTCTGTTGTTTGCATTTTCTCATTATTCCCTCTTTTTGATTTTTGTACCCCATATCCCTAATATTTCTTTCAAAAAAGATTATTGTTTAAACTTTATTAGAGCAGTATCTGTAAATATGAAGAGTGTCCTCCAAGAGGTGCCACTGTAAGGAATTCCTGGGGGTTTTGGACAGAACCAGTTTGCTGATAGTCAGACCACACAGTGGTTATCTCCTAGGTGCAGGGATGATGAATACTGATATTAGGAGCTGAAAGGCAGTACCATAAAATAAAACGTGTGTTAAAAGTACAATGATGTTTATGATACCATAATGATACAGTTATCTAAACTGAAACCTGAAAATCATACAACTTAAAAATACCATTTTAATGTTTTAGCTTCTGTTGATCTGACAAGCAATGGCATTATGTAAATACGGTTGTGCTAACGCAACATGAGTAGATCGTGGAGCCCTGCCTTTCAAAATAAATTCTACCATGCACAGGAGTTATTGGCCCTGATTTATTAATGTTCTCCAAGGCTGTAGGAAATACACTTTCATCAGCGAAGCTGGGTGATCCAGCAAACCTGAAACAGATCTGGTCCAGGATTGAAAACAGTTGCTAACAAATAGCTTGACTTTTAGGAAATCCATTACAGGTTTGCTGGATTACCCAGCTTCACTGATGAAAGTGTATTCTCTCAAGCCTTGAAGAACTTTAATAAATCAGGACCATTAAGTCTAAGTTTTTATTGTTGGTAGATCATTTTGACTTGGTCATTTTAAAAGTAGCTCGCAAGCCAAAAAATTGTGGGCACCTCTGCACTAAACCATACAGGTGCAGCTCGGTGTAAGTTCAGAAAAGATTGCAAACAGCAAACACCATGTAATTATGTTTATTGCAGAAGTGACATCATCTGTTTCTTCCTCAATGTACAACCAGCTTGTTTGCGCTCAATTTTTAAAATATTTTTGGTTAGTTCAAGAAATAAGCAGGCCAAAAGCTAATAAACTGGCTGTTCACACCAAGTAAAAGTTATGCATACTAAAGCTGCATTTCTTGTCGTTGGAAAGGATCTTATGATCATGATCCTTTCCAACGATAAGAACCGCATGTTGCATGAATGAGTGCCGTACAACAGCAGCGTTCTGCTCTATTGAGAGGGGAGGGGGAGAACGATGGAGCGGCACCCTGCTGCGCTCTCTTCCCCTTCCCTTGCATTAGGATCGCTCGTCGTTCATCATGATGAACGACACGACACGCCAGATTCTCACCTGATATCCGCCCTGAGCTGATTATCAGGCGAGAACAATTTGACGTGTGTACGTAGCTTTACATCTGTCTGCATGAATCTAAACAGGACTAACAAGGCTGAGCAGACTGAAAAACTGTAGGCATGGTATAAATCCGGTTTCATGCTGATCCTCTTCAGCCATAGGTTAAATGTATGTTAAAGTTGAGATTATGTAAACTGCCATTTCTGACCTGATTAAAAAAAAAAGATTGCCTGGTTGGTGCTCTGATCCTCTACTTTTAATACCTTCTGAACCTTCGCAGACCCAGAATAAGTGAACAGCTCAGTTATCTGCTTGTTTTTTTCAGGTTTGCAACTGAAACTACTAACTCCAAATGATCAGCTTTACATCCAGGGAATTAGCATTCTTTAGAATAGGAAAAGCAATGGCGGCTTTCATGATATCTCAGTGGTAGGTCCACTTTACGTTTTTGTGATGGTTCTCTTATAACCACCAAAACCTGAACATTGCATGCTTTATCAAGTACCAATTAACAAACATTATAAACAGGATGACAGTTATAAGATTAAAGTATTGTAAAAGTTTCCCATAAACTCCCTGCCACCTTAAGTTCTCAAAAACTCAGGGTAGAGTTGTGTCCTATGTTGCTGTGTGTTCTGTGCCATGACATGAGATGATTGCTAGCTATGAGTCAATGTTATCATTACATATGTACACATGGGCAAGTGTGCACACACCAAACATTTTAAATTCCAGCTAGTGTTTAATGGCACTTGTGCATGATAGTCTGACAAAGAAGTGATGGCCACCATCATACTGTGCATGAAAACAAAACTCATTGAAAGTCTTGTCTGAGTCCAATGGCCCATATATGAAGACATTAAAGACATTTGTTAGAATACAAATTTTCACCTCTTTATGATTTAAGTTCGAGTATTACAATAAAGTTAATCCTAGATGCGGTAATGATAAAAACTCCTCACAGTATTCGGAATCAAAGCAGGGCGAAAAACTCCGACCATATAATAGAACCATGTATTTTTATGCTGCTGATAGGATACTCCCTGCAAATCAGATTGTAATAAAAAATGCCAAACCGCAAGTTTTTTCCACTGCAAATAACATAGAAAAAATAAACGTAATGGCAAGCCATTTCTTTGGTGTATCAACCTGTTCTTCAAAACATGTGATTTATTTGTCCTAATAATACAAAAATTTACAGGTTTAGTAGACTAATTCAATCCCGACATGCAGGCCAGTTGTTTCCCTGGTAAATGTTGCTGAGTTATAACGTAAGATCTATATGCTGCAACTGATTTCAAGTTTCAGGTTGTAGCTTTTTTCGTAACTTTTTTATATTTGCACATTTTGTAGTATGCCAAATGTTTATTTATCTTTTTTTTTTCTTTGAGGAATATTTTATCTGACTATTAAGCACTACCAGACAAGGTGTTCATTAACAGATTGGTGCTGCCTGTAAATCTTTAAAGCGCTATACAGAGGATTCATGATGTGCTTCTTCAAAACCGACTCCCTGGCAGCAGATGCCTTGGGGAAACATATATTGAAAAAGCCCATTTTAATCATGCATAATGTTTACAAGGCTGGCTACCAATAATAACAGGATTAATTATTATAATCTGCAAAGTGGAAGTTTATACATAAATCGCGGCTGAGTTTTTTTCTCTGAAGATAGCCAGGAGAAAATGAATTTCAGTCTTTAGGACCTATGAGACCCCAGAGCCCAGCTGCTGAGTTACTGTTCCTCCCCTCATCCTGGCCAGCAGCCCTGACATCCCTGCACAAAGTAATCACAGATCACAGCATTTAATCACTGAAAACAAGCACTCCAGAGGACAGCAGTGTCAATATCCTACTCTCTCATTATCTGTTTGGATTGCACATCCACACTGTCAGATAAACAGAGTGGAAAATTAAGATTAAAAATATGGTAATTTCATTTCAGGCAGCAGGCTCCACTCACTGCCCCTATTATGCTATTGATTACCTCTGAATTCAATTTTTCTTTCAATGCAAACTTTAATCTGTTTGCTACCCAGCAATTCAACTCCCTAAGGGCTATTTGAGAGTAAGTAACCATTTAATCTGATGCTAACTGAAAAATCACCGTCCTTAATGAATTGTGTAAATCATTCAGCTCAAAAGCACCTTTGACTTGCATTTCATTTTTTATTTTCTACTCAATATAGGCAGGGATCATCGTATGAATAATTACAAAGTAGCAAGTATTTTCAAATAGAGCAAATATGATAAAAACCCCATTATAGTAGGGCATGTGTAATGAACAGTACTTTTTAATTTGAAAATAGCTATTCATTAAAACAAGAATAGCAGATTAAAAAGAGAAGCTCAAAGCTCAAGGTAAAAGTTGATAGACATTGCAATTACATGGTTAATTTCAAAGATTTATATGCTGTTATGATTTAAAAGGAATCTTTATGACCTGACATTTTCATTTGAGAAGAGTTTTTTTATTTAAAATTAATCTTCTGGCTCCTATTCTTAATTATTTCTTGGCAGGCGATAAATGGGAATACAAAATAAACCTTTTTTTATATTTAAGCAGAATATATTAATACAAATTGGTGAACCTTAAGAGAGTAGTTCTATTTATTTTAATTATTTTGCATTGAGAGTCTTGTCTTTAGCAAAATAGTGTACAGAAAAATTCAATAATTTATATATTGATTTAAAATAACAGAAGGCTCATTTTTAATTAGTACCGACAAGCTTTTAATAGATGTTTCAATATTTCTTTATTCTTTCTATTAGTTCTTTTAATTATTTAGCAAATGCATTGTTTTATTTCTGACAATTAATATTATTAATAATAAGATTATTCTAACTTTTGATTGGCACTTTGGAGTAGTGCAAACGTCTGAAAAGCCTTTTCACTTGTTTTACTCTTTTATCCTGTTTTTTTTGTTTTGTTTTTTAGTATGACCACAATTTGGTGATATATCTGTGTAGCATTTTTTATTTTGCCAAAAAATCTTTAAATGAAACATGAAATCATAACGTTCAGAAAATTTTGTTTAGATTGCATTAGATGGCCCAGAATACAATTTTTCATTATCAATCTTGTTTCATATCAGTCATCTGTGTTAATCAATATGCTTTTCTTTGCTTCAAATATACAGAGCACATGCTTATGATATGGATATGGATAAAATACCTCACCCCTTTAACAGTAATACATTAAATGCACACAACATTGACTTGGGCCACGACAAGCACCTAATAAAACACTCAAGTTGGAACACTCTGTTGCAGAATTTATCATTAATGGAACAGCATAGTAATCACAAAATATGTACTGGGACAAATTTTACCATGTAATGTATACTGAATAAATAAATGATGGTATTACTGTTTCTCCTAGATTAGTTTGATTCAAATAGAACTTTTCCCAGTGTCTCTTGTGTGAGCTGTATTCCTGTTCAATAGTAGTGTAGTGGTAGTGTAAATATTCTTAGTACTTGAAATCCAAGGGATACTTACTAGTTGCCGTAGTATAATATCAGCTTGATAGTTTAATGAATATTAAATCATATATAAAAACAGATACTGGTATTTTAGTCAAATAGGAATGTAAAGGGTTGTAAAACACATATAAAAAGAAAGGGACTCCCTGATAACTGTGGACAAGTCAGGGAGTATTTAATGTATAACAGCACATATACTATAAATGATACATTTGTACTTTTCTATTAAGCTTATGAAACATACCAATATAATTGTTTCCCTTTACTAAGGATAAATACTGTATTCAGCAATACTATCTCGCTGTATATTTACATACTGCTTTTGTAAGAATAAGATGTTCCTGGCAAACATTCGGAGTTTTTGTGTATGGTATTTTTTTGTTTTATGTTTTATATGTATTTTTTGATGGGAGATCAAATTTTCATTAAACAGGCTCACCTCCCAGATGCAGCTTGTACCCTGAAAAACAGGTTGCAGTATGGAGCTAGAATGCTGCATTCAATATTAAAACTGGCCTGTTTAGGGAAAGGTAACCCATCATATTGTAATTTTTAAGGCTGCATGGTTAAGTATGATGGGATGGGGAACAGTAGAAATGTAAGAACACTTTTATGGGCATAAGTAATAGTAAACTAATAGTAAACTTTTCAGGTCCCAAGTAATCCCTGCCAATTCTTTGATATGCCCAGTTAATGGTACATTACCTGGTGGTCAATGGGATGAATGTCTTTTACACAGTTGGCCAGTGGAAAAAATGCAACCCCTATAGAGCCTCAAATAGATAATTGGTGTCAGTGGTAACTGACTTGAGAGGCAGAAATTGGCCATTGCTAGAGGAACCCCCAGCAACCTCAAGAATCATTGCTGTAGAGTATATACATACTACTATACCCAATAAACAGGACAATAATAGTTTTAAAGAGGGTATAAACCTATGAAAATTAAATGATGATCTGAGAACAAGACTATGTGAAAATGAATTGAGTCATTAAACTTCTAGCTATACCAGGCCCATTTTTATGGATATGATTAGTATAGTAAAACTAATCAACACAGAGAAAAAGGCATCCTAGAGAAACTTACAAATATCAACATTCAATAATTGATTTGATCATTCAATTAACTGAATGATTTAATGATCCAATTTTGGGCCCCTCCACCCCTTAACCAATTTTTACATTATAGAGGCCCCCTGACAGTATTTTTGGCATTAATTTATTTTTTTTAATGACTTTTAACTAACTTTTGCAGATGAATTCAGATTGGCCACATGACTTGTTGGCTCCTGACTTTTTTAGGTTCCTGATTTTTTAGGGAAGTCCTCAAGAATGCTGATAATGGTTCTGACATAATGGGCCCGATTTATTAAAGCTCTCCAAGGCTGGAGAGGATACACTTTCATCAGTGAAGCGAGGTGATCCAGCAAACATGGGATGGATCTGGTCCAGGATTGAAAACATTTGCTATCAATTAGCAAATGGCTTTTAAGAAATCCATTCCATGTTTGCTGGATTACCCAGCTCCACTGATTAAGGTGTATCCCCTCCAGCCTTGGAGAGCTCAAATAAATCAGGCCCAATGCATCAAAGTATGTGAAAAATGGTGCTATGCTGGCAGTAATTTGGGGATGGGTCCAGGACACCTTTCACTTACAGAATGTACCTAGTCTTCTGGGTTAAATAATCCTGAACTCGAAAATTGTATCAAAGGGTGCATTAAAAAGGTTTAAAATGTGGAATAAAAGGAAATCATTTTGTCTACTTTTCCATACAGAAAAAATTATTATCTACAGCATACCGGAAAGGCACAAGCTTTCTTATTCAGGCGGTAGATACTTTTTAAAAATGAAATAACTTTTGGATGCTTGTCTTGATCCACCTGGAATGTATTTGGCCTATTTAAACTGAATGAATAAAATTTGGCTTAACTAGCACACATAAACAGGAACTTGGAACACACGAACCTGAAAAGAAGTCAAACTAAACCTACTTAAAAGTGGTGGTGTAAAGCTGATAGAAACTCTAAAGGGCTGCTTGTTATTATTTCTTTTGGAGTGGTGAAATATAGCTGATATTTACAGCTCCCCTGGCAGACACCTTCATTTAAGCTCGAGGACAATAACTTACTACCCAGCTCAACCATTCGCAGCTCTGTTATTAAGCGTCTTTCAAAACAGCTCACAACCTCTCTAATTACATTATAATAGGCACCTACATGGAAAATGAGTCCTTTCTCATCAAAATACTTTGTGTTTGTATACTTTTCATGCTGTTACATAGTATTCAGCACTTTAGAGAGAAGTACTATAAGCACTAATTACATGCCATGGCTTGGCATCAAGGAGTGTGTTTCAGGCCCGACTAATGTGTTATGCTTCAGGTGCAAACAGCTCCTCTGCTAAATTTTTCTGTTTTTTCTTAGTGAGCAGAAATATCACCGTTCTTGTTTACTGGTCAGAATTCAGATGAATAACAGGTTTATTTATAGTTGTGTGTGCCTATGTCTCGGCATACTGTTTTCTATCTTTTACTTTATCCTTTGCTATTATTACAATCTTATTAGCATTACTTTCAAAGGATTGGTTGACCCATACTTATTCCTGTGTTATATAAAGATTTTGCTTGGTCACATAACGTACTGGGTTATATAGGGTTCCATTCATGAGATCTCCCCAAGAGTTTCTAGCCCTGCTGTCTTGCTCTTGTCTTGTCTGTTTTGTTGCTGCAAGTGAAGCATCTTGCTGATGCAATTTCCCAAAGGTAACATTAATAAAAATTTGGAGAGATTCCGTTTGGATTCATATTTCTTGGTTTGGCCTCATCTATGCTATTAAAATGTCATTTCTAGCAAAATTATTATATCCCTTTGGGTTTTGTCCCATACATTTAGCTAGCATTATTCTTTGTATCATACAAAATATTATATTGCACTTCATATGGAGCACAACCAAACCAAGTAATGAATAGTAATGTCCTCTACAAAACTAAGCTCACAGGTGGATTGGAAAGCCAAGATTGTCCTTTTATATGTCTGCACTCTATGTTGTGCCTACATGGTTAATGCTAGACTGTGTTGAGATACATCCCTTCGCTTTATCTTTTCTTTTGTGGTGACCCCCCACACACACCTCTTTCAGATCTAAATCCCTTAACCCACTCCTTTCCTATTCGTTATCGATTTGGGATACTAAGAAATACTCAGCTAAACTCATCTTCCACTCCTCAACCTATTCCATAACCCCCTGTTCCCAACTGGTCAGGTGAACCCCCAGCCTTTGCTAAACAGTTGTTTCCTTGTACATTTGATGTAGAAAATAGGTTCTACAATACAGTGATAATATTTTTTGTTACTAGCCCAACCTCTGTAACCATTGTCTTTATTGTGTATGCTGTTAATTTTTATGTTTCCAAACATATCTAACTTTGTTTAGCACATATGACATTGTACCATAATGGATGTGAACTACCTTTTTTTTTTAGAAATGTTAAAATGTGTGGGCTGTCTGTGGTCAATGGCGAGTAGTATTGATTAGTGTATGTAAAGCCCAAAGTTTTTTTTTTAATTGTGTAGGGAACGGTTAGGTCTTACTGTTTTTCTTTATCTCTGTTTCAGGGATTCACACTCTATATTTGTCATGCTGAGGGATAGGAGAGGGTGATATGAAGATAGATTCAACAATTTATGCTAGTATGTACAAATTTATTATTTTAAAATAAGTACACAACTCTTTTCAATTGTGTCCTGTAATATCCTGGAGTTTAGAATGGGCAGCCTAATATTTATACTGTATCTCAACTCAAGATAGGGCACAAATATTATGTTTACTCTGAGAACATTTGCGTGTTAGGTGCTCAAGGTATATATTATCACTAATATGTTGTGTAGAGATAAGTTTATTCTTAAACATGCAATGACTTCATGAATCATATTTAAACAAAGGATCTTATCCATGCAATAGAATATTATACACTTACAGCTGATCTCCATACACAACCTACCCTTCCCACATACACACATCACATTACACACACATACACAGTATATTTTACTCATCTAAAGCCATGATTACAGCCTACGTTCAAGTCTTCCCTTTATCTCCTGTTTGTTCCGGTGTAACTGCTGTAAAATGAACACTTCCTATTTACTGTCTAACTTATGGGTCTTCCTAAGATACAGAACTATATTAATAGTTATATAGGAGGACTGTGAGAGACTGGCAGGACTGATGGTGGACACACTGGTGGTGACAGACTTAGAATGAGGACTAAAAGGAATACTGTACATTTATCTATATTTATATATATTTGTGTGCAGGTTCTTGTTTTTACGAATACATGTCCAAACGTTACTTACTATCAACGTTACTTATTAGCTTGGGGGATGATTAGCTAATATGAAATCCAGCTTCTTGGTTTTCTTTAATATGGATTATACAATTGTAGACTAAAGTTGCTAAAAAATAATTTTTGAAAATGTAATTTTTTTAAATTAACTTCCAATTATGTAAAAACTTAGACCTGTTTACAATATATATATATATATATATATATATACACATATATAAGAAAATTGGGAGGCTATTTTGTAACAAATCTAAATTGCTCTCAGGTTTGATTTGTACATTTATGTTGGTCATCCAAATATACTGTTATGTTTATGTTTACTTCCTTCAAATTTTATTTATTAAACTAAGAAGGGAAGCTTACTTTTACCCACACATGAATGCCACAGAAAAGTGATTTTTTTTTCAAATTACAGTATGTAATAAACATGTTTCCTTTGGTTAGGGTTAAGAAATCAGGACAAATTCAAAGGAACATTTTTCCTGTACAGAATTTAGAAGCTTGAAATAACAGTGGGATCATATAAAGGGTAAATAAACAGAGATAAAAAAAAGGTTTGGGGAAGGACGATAAAGGGGATAAAATATAAACCATCTTAGCTCTTCTAAAAAAGTATCACATTTTATTATGCTGATTAAGGAATAATAACCAGAAAAAGCAGGTTTGTGTATAATATTGTAGGTGTCATGTTTTGTTTGAACCGTTGTTTCCTTGTTGTCAGATGTAGTCAGTCCAATCGGACATGTTGGGTTGAGGGGAACCAATGATTTGTTGATTTTACAAAGTGTAATAAGGGTTGAATCAAGATGAAAAGGAAGGTAGGCCAGTTGAACCAAGAATGCTTTTCCTTGAATTAGATCTATATTGACTTTTTTCCAATATGTTTTCAAGGCCTTAAGATCTCATTTGGTTCAATTCCCTGACTAAATAAATTTACCATCTTCCTCCATAGACATATACTTACCGAGATTCTGACAGTCGTCATTTGTCTCTTTGTTGCGCCTGTGCATTATAGCTCCATAAACTTCTATGGAAGTTGTAGAAAGGTCTGCTCCTGTCTTTCAGCAACAAGCATATTAACAAAAGTTGATCTTCATTGGTTAGAACAGGTCAGCATAAATCCCAGGGAACGAAGAGTAAACCAGTGTAAGAAAAAAATCCATTAACCAAAATATTAAAACATAAAGATGATGCCTTTCCAATTTTTGTAAGTGCAAACATCTTTTACTCATACCAAAAAGTGTTTTAAAGTCTGAACTATACATCTACTGAATTCTACGTCAATTTGTCCACCCTGGTTGACACGTTATTGGTTACAGTTAACCAATGTGAGTGCATACTTGAAGATTCTGACCACCCACACGAAAACCTGAGCATAGGGCCCCAATAATGTTCAGGGTTCAGAGTGATAATGCAATTGGTAAAGGCTGTGCACCTTTCTGTCACCTCATAAGGGAGAATGCACATGTAGCTTGGTAATGTCTTATGGTTTGGGATATGATAAAACAGACAAAGAAAATGGGGCACTTACACCTATTGAATATCTTATTGATAGCAGTTGGGGGGATGGTTTTACTGATTTACTTTGGCCCCCCTCTACCTGGAACTGTCTGGGCAAATCTGTAGAAACAATGATCATGATAATAAATCACCTTTAAATGTAGGTTGCCTCAATAATGGGTATTAGCTTGCCTATAAGAGTATTAGTCATAATAATTACAGAGGTCAAGCTATTTGTTACATATTCCAGAATGTAGAAAGCAAATGAAGTGCAAAAAGTGCAACTTTTAACATACACATGGGTTTTCATTTATAACTAATACACACTGCTTTACATCCAACCTGAAAGAACATCCAAAGCTTGAGTAAAACAATCAAATTACAAATTAAAGAGATTCAAGATCACACAACTTGTAAACAAACCTAAAATCCCCTTCTTAAAAGTACTTACATTAAAGCACCACCTATTGTCTAATGAAATTTAACTGTGTGAATCAATGAGAATTTTACACAAATTTAATTGTCTTGTTGATAGATACAATTTAACAATTATGAGTCAGTTGTTGTGACATTTGCCGGTAATCCAGCATAAAATTTATGACATGTGAATGATGTGAAGACACCTGGAACAATTATAAACATATTATATCCAGTGATAAGGCTATATACTGCTTACTTTTTTTTATCTGATCTCATTGTTATTGTTCTTTCTCATAACAGGTGTTACCCAAACTGGTAATTTTTCAATGTTTCTTCATCATGAAATAGAAGACATGTATGTTGCATGTCACCAACAGGGAGAAACCAATATGCTGATTTAAAATTTTAATACCATATATATAAGATATAGAAAATTATGTAAACACATATAGATTGGAAACTGGGGTGCATGTAGCAAAGTTTTTATTGTTCGCTATGCACAATATGCAGAAAATTAAATATGGAATCCAAGAACTTTTTTATGGGCCACACCTAAAACATTGGTTCTCATACAGATGATAAAAATACATGACTTTTTGTTTTACAAAAGCCCTATTTTAGAGGTAATTACATACTTGACTACATCATACACATGGTATTACATGTGATGTCACAATTGTGTTTTCCTAACATTTTTTTTTAATTTGCAAAAGGTTCTGAAGAAAAATTTCAAGAGCAAAACACAGGTGGTCTATACAAAAAGAGATCACAATTTTTAATAGAAAAGATATATTATTACGGTAACACTTTAAAAATATCCTACCCCTTTCCAGACAAAAAACTTTAGAACCCATATACCCTAGTGCTAAAAAATATATTACTGCTGCATGACGAGTTCATATCTACCATGGCCACAGTTTCCCAAAAGTAGCTGTAGGCAAGCCATGATAATATAGGAACTATTGCAGGCTCTAAAATATAGGAGTCTTTTTGGAGGTTTAAGTATCATTTACTTTAACTATTACTTAATATGATATGCCTCAGCAAAAGGCTAAATCTGTCTTCTTCTTAGTCATCCTCTAGAGCCATTAGGACATTTTAAAAACATCAGCAAAATCAAAAATGACACTATGAATGACAAGGGTGCCATGAGCATTAACATATCCCCAACGTCAAACTAAAATGTCTCTAAACATGCATCTTGCATGTATTTGTTCAGCCATTTCGTGTAATGGCTTGCAATTTTCTCCCAACTGTGCTGCCGCAGGGAACATGCAGCAATCTAAGATTGGATTGACACATTTGCACACCTCCAGTTCCTAATTGTACAATATGAAGCAAAGAAAATAGTGAAGCTTCATGCACAGGCTGTAATGACATTTTTTTTTAGATGTTAGCCAACTCAAGTTTTGGTGGCCATTTGGAAATTAATTCAGGGGATTGCCATGTTTTAAATATAATTTACATTATATAATTTAGAAAGCAGATTGGTTTTTCCATTGTGCACTGAAATACCATTTTGACAGGAAAATTCTCCAAAACCTATCTTTTTGGTTGTACTACTCTGTTATATTTTTCAGGAAAAACTATTATTTCTCACATGGTAAGGGACTCCAAAATGTGTGTCTGTTATGGGATAACTCATCTTTTTGCTTTTCTTTTTCTAATATTAAAAATTAATTTTTTAAGCTTGAAACCTTTGCTTAGCTTTATGTGGCAAAAAGTTTTCAGTCCTGGTTCCACATATTACCTGTGTTATGGACCTTATTAATTAGTCTCATAGTTTACAGGCCTATTCTACAGTCACAGACTAATGTTGAATGGCAAGGCTGACTGCTGACACTAAAAAGGTACAAGTGCTGCCTGTATGCTTTGGGTAACCCATTAGGGATCATCTTGTCAGTTAGGAGCAGCCTTACTAAGTGGTTCACAAGCAGATGGTTTCTTTGTTTTATGCCTTAAACTACTGTACAAAACCCATCTGTATGGAAACACATTTGTTTACTACTATTCTGAATAAAACAACAGGACAAACATGATGCTGCCTTCCTTTACAATATGTATCTGCTATCAAATATAACGTTCTGTCTAAGAACAATGTATAAAGTACCAGGATAGATTTCAAAGACGAAAAGTTTTTTGGCTAAAAACCATTACATCATCAGACAAAAACAGTTTTAGTCCTATGGGGTAAATGTTTTTGGCTGTAAGTGGTAAATGTTTGTGCTGCTGATGATAAGGTTTATTGACAAACTGTGGCTTTTACTGCAGGACAAGAACTAAGTAATTACAGTGCATGAAATAAAAGCTTATCGTATATACTCGAGGTACCTATTTTTACCATGGAAAACAGGAAAAATTGATTGACTCAAGCATAAGCTGAGGGTGGGAAATGCTGCAGCTACTGGCAAGTTTCAATATTCAAAATAAATTGCATAATACGTCCATTACAGCAATAATACGATAAACAAATACCATAGTGAGAATTTAGTGGTTAGGTAGGTATACTACTTACTGTACCTAACCACTAAATTCTCTTTAACCTCCATGGCGGTATGATTCTGTCCGGAAAAAGTGGCTGAAAGCGGTACAAAGTGGTACTGCATTCAGCCACTGCAGCCCCCCTAGCGTTCTAATTTTCTCCATATTTCCACCCAAAAAGCATTACATTTTTTTGCATGGAAATGTATTACATTGTAAGCCTACAATTTTTAGGCATAATTCACCAAAATATGTCCAATATTTAATACCTTTAATAATAAACTTTAAATAAAAAAAACACAAAAATCTGTTAACAAGTTAAACATGTAATATAACTGTACAGTAGCATGTATAATATATTTATAATTATATATATAGATTATACAAAGATTTCTTTGTTTTGGACTCAATACAGCTATTTTGTGTTGAATCCAATACAAAAAGATTTGAACTTCCTGCAGATCGTCTCTGCATTCGGCGTCTGAAGACAGAAGAAAGAAGACATGTCCGGAGGAGCTGCGGGGACCAGCAGGATGCCAGGGAACAACAGAACAAGGTACCGTATTTTTTGCCGTTAAGACGCACTTTTTCTTCCCCAAAACTGGGGGGGAAAAGTTGGTGCATCCTATACGACAAATGTGTTATAAAATAATTAAAATAAGATACTCACCCGATACCCGATCCTGCGTGTGTCTCTTCTCCTCTCTGGCAGCAGCGTGTGTCTCTTCTCCTCTCTGGCAGCAGCGTGTCTCTTCTCCTCTCTGGCAGCAGCGTGTCTCCTCCTGGCTCCAGTGAAAGAAGCCGGCACAGCGCCCCCTGCTGTTCCTTGTCCTAACTGCCGTACAGTGGAAAAAAAGCACAGAGTGATCAGAAGGGGAATTTGAATGACACAGAGTGATCAGAAAGGGAATTTGAAAGGCACAGAGTGATCAGAAAGGGAATTTGAATGGCACATGAGTGATCAGAAGGGGAATACCGGTATGAATGGCACATGAGTGATCAAAAGGGGAATATTCTTTCAGAATCTTTTTTTTCTAGATTTTCCTCCTTTAAAATTGGGTGCGTCTTATATTCCGGAGCGTCTTATACGGCGAAAAATACGGTAAGTGGGTTTTTTCTGTTTTGTGTACTGTTGAAATTGGCGCTGAAGTTACGACGGCGTCTAGAAGCAGTAACTCCAGCATACCCCCTGCCGTTTTTCCACCTTTTGCGGCCAGAGTATTTCCGCCGCAGCGCCTGGAAACCACTGGATGTGGTTGCCGGATCGGTTGCTTTTCTGGAGGGACCCATGCACCTGACTGGGGTAGTACTTAGTGGAAAACACCTTGTTGGCAATCACAGAGGTCAGACGTTTCTTGTAGTTGGCCACCAGGTTTGCACACATCTCAGGAGGGATTTTGTCCCATTCCTCTTTGCAGATCCTCTCCAAGTCAGTAAGGTTTTTAGGCTGATGTTTGGCAACTCAAACCTTCAGCTCCCTCCACAGATTTTCTATGGGATTAAGTCCTGGAGACTGGCTAGGCCACTCAAGGACCTTCATGTGCTTCTTCTTGAGCCACTCCTTCGTTGCTTCAGCCGTGAGTTTTGGGTCATTGTCATGCTGGAATACCCATCCACAACCCATTTTCAATGCCCTGGTTGAGGGAAGGAGGTGCTCACCCAAGATTTGACGGTACATGGGCCCGTCCATTTTCCCTTCGGTGCAGTGAAGGTGTCCTGTCCCCTTAGAAGAAAAACACCCCAAAGCATAATATATCCACCTCCATGTTTGACGGTGGGGATGGTGTTCTTGGGGTCATAGGCAGCATTCCTCCTCCTCCAAACACGGTGAGTTGAGTTAATGTCAAAGAGCTGAATTTTGGTCTCATTTGACCACACATTTTCACCCAGTTCTCCTCTGGATCGTTCAGATGTTCATTGGCAAACTGTAGACGGGCCTGTACATGTGGTATTTTGAGCAGGGGGACCTTGTGGGCTCCGCAAAATTTCAGGCCTTCACGGCACAGTGTTATCAATTGTTTTGTTGGTGACTATGGTCCCAGCTGCCCTGAGATCATTGACAAGTTCCCCCCGTGTAGTTCTGGGTAGCTTCATCACCTTCCTCATGAACATTGCAACTCCACGAGGGGAGATCTTGCATGAAGCCCCAGACTGAGGATGATTGACAGTTATTTTGTGTTTCTTCCATTTGCGAATTATCGCGCTAACTGTGGTCACCTTCTCACCAAGCTGGTTGGTGATAGTCTTGTAGCCCAGTCCAGCCTTGTGTAGGTCTACAATCTTGTCCCTGACATCCTTGGACAGCTCTTTGGTCTTGGCCATGTTGGCTAGTTTGGAGTCTGATTGCTTCTGTGGACAGGTGTCTTTTATACAGGTACTGTAACAAGTTTGCATTAGGAGCACTCCCTCACAGAGGGTGCTCCTAATCTCAGCTCGTTACCTGCATACAGTGAAGATACCTGGGAGCCTGAAATCTTGTTGGTTGATAGTGTCACAGATCAGCTGATCTGGTACTTGTTGTTCACCAGACATATGTCAGATCAGCAGCATTTGGTTCCCTTACCTTGCTTCTAGCTGTTCTGTCCAGGCTCTGGAGTTAGAGGCGTCGCCAAACCTTTCCAGCTGATTTATCTGCACCTGCTCATCCAGTCCCAGCCCAGCCTGCCTGTTAGCCTCACTATATAAGCTGTGTTCAGACTGACACTCCTTGCCTTTGCAATAGCTGTGTTTACCTGAGTCTCCAGCTGAGTGTCTTTTTCCGAGTGCTGACTCCCTGGTTCTGACTCTGGTTTGTTCTGAGATTTTTTGTTCGCCGCCTGCCCTGACCTGGTCCTGTTCTGGTTTTTGAAATTGTCTAGGGATTTGGTTCTACGCTTTGGTTCTATCTGCAGTCAGCTGCTGTCTGCACAGGTGTGTCTGAGGGCCGCAACCTGGGCACCGTCTGCAGCAAAGTCCATCACTTTTTGCGGGGTGCTCTGGTGAATGCCGGGCGGTTCCTTAGACTCTGCGCCTCAGCTCATACCTCTAGCAAACGTGCAGATTGCACAGAGATTGCACTTACCCACAGTTGTGGCAGATCCGTGACAGATAGGGGATCAAATACTTTTTTCACTTATTACAATGCACATCAACCTCTGACTTTTGAGCAATGGGTTTCTGAGGGTTCTTTTGTTGTTATTCTGACACTCAGAGATACAATAAACCTACCACCATTACAGTTATAGACTGGTCATTTCTTTGTCAGAGGGCAAAAATACAAAATCAGCAGGGGATCAAATCCTTCTTTACCTCACTGTATATCTTGTTCAGAATCTTAAATTACGAGTTCACAAATATTTTACACAATTATCCAATAAAGCATGCTGCTAGAGACGTATCCCTCTAGGTCATCACAGAAAGACAAATAATATTTTAGGGAATAAACCAATGAGGTTGTAATCAAGGCAAAGAACCAACTTCAAAACATTCAGCGCAAGTCAACTATTAGGAAACCTTAAAACAAATACTTTTTATTCAAGTCATAAGAAAAGACTGATTTTCTAAAAAATATTTTTTACACATCCTTTATCTCTATTTTCAGCCACATGACAGCATTTTTCAAATCTCATTGAACTGTTTTTTTTTTTAAATAATGACCCTTATCCAAAGCATTACAAAATCCTCTTCATAAGCAGTGTTTAAAAACAATATGTGCTTAGAAGGAAGCCATCATTTTTTTAAGGTTTTTTTTTTTTTTTTAGTTGTAAACATCTTCTGCCTAGCAAGCTATATATACTTGCTCAACACCTTCCAATCATATGCAGCATTAAAGTGGAACTAAATCCTGTTATACTCATCCTGTTCTGTTGCAGGGTGCCGCTATCTTCTTCTTCTTGTCTTACTTCTTTTGATCTTCAGTCGTCTTGATTTGCCAGGCCGGGATGATGCAATTCTTATATAGGATAGTGGAAGTGCATTCAATGCCGGCAACCACAAGGGAAGCCAGAATGTGCTGGGTATCATGGCAAGCAATGCTGAGCTGAGCATGTGCAGCAGGCAGGTAAGAATGCATTTAATTGAAATATGATTCCTTTATTAGTCTTTACAACAAGCTTTTGATGGCTCATTGACATTACTTTAGGGTCTCTTTTTCCAATAAGATATTGGCTACATGATGTGAGCACTATTTTGTTAGCAGACTCAACGTAACTTTTCCTAACTTGCAGTAAAAAAAAAAATAGGAAGTATATCCTTGTTTAACCCTTAACAAAGTAGAAACAAATATGGATGTCCCATGCATATTTAGTATTGCAAATTATAGGTAAACATGTGTTAAATAAATTAGCACATATTGATGAAGCTATTTATCGAGTGATATATTTTACATGGTATTAAAATAAAAAACGCTATATTACAATAATGTGCACATGGTAGTGATATCTCATCACTACAAATGACTGTTGTTTACTGTTTAGGAACACACAATACCCCTGCGCCTGAAAACTGTAGAATTTTATATCTATGGCTGGTTCTCTAGACTTTCATTAGAGGCTGCCTGACATTGTCACAATGTAAAACCTTTCTATGTTAGGTTATAGTTTGGAGAAGATTTTTCTTTTCACACAGTTTAGTGTCATTTTAGGCAAAAAAAGAAAATGTGCATAGTAAACTGATAACAGAAAGGAGTTTTCCTGGAAGGATCAAATAAATCTCGGGAGCCCGGATACGAAAAGATATACAACATTACCTATTGCAATGAAGCACAATCCAAAAAATAAAATGTTAAAATTGGCAACAAAGATGGTTAAAAAACAGGATTTTAAATACTTCTTACCCAAAAGACAACTATATGCAGACTCAACCGACAATATTTAGTGATGAGCATTTGATTGCTGGTCATGAGCTGACCTAAGTACTAGCAAACTTGGATTCAGAGCTATTGTTTTCAGAATTTTGTTGTAAACATTCTTACTCTTTTACAATTTATTTTACAGTAATTAGCCATTACAGCATTCTAGTTAGTTTACTTTCATACAGCTCAGTGTAACTATTTGTTCTTCCGAACTTTCCACCAGGGCACTGAATACCAAAGAGAAATAAATATTAAGAAAGCTTGAATGTATGTTGTAGCTAAACATAGACAAGCTAACAATATGTGCATGTCATGAAATATCTACTAAAGTCTAACACAAGGATTCTCAAGCTTTCCAAAGAACCAATACAGTATCCTTCAGACCTTAGGAAAGCCGGACTTTGATTGGTAATAGAAATATCCCTGGTGTCAGTAGGCGTGAAATATGACCTAGCACCTATGGTTTGAGGGAGAAGGAATAATGCCCCATCTTAGGTGTCAATGGGGGGAAAATGTATGCTTGTATCGCTGGTATCTGTGGGAGGTATAGTACCCCATCACTGAGATCAATAGGGGAAATAGTGCAACATATGGATGGGTTTTGGATTATGGACATGAATTATGGCAGTGGGAGAAACCATGCCTTATCATTGGTTTTAAAAAAAGGAATAGCGCCCCAAGCAGCAGGTAAAAGCAAGCAAAGTGCTTCATCAAGCCCTCAGGCTGAAGTTTTGGGACCCCCACTAGGGACTCAAAATACAAAATGACTATTATTAGGCACATTTGGAGGCATTATCAAGAACAAAGGTTAACAACTGCTGATGTGCCAAATGAATTATGAAAAGCAGCACTCAAATACATTTTGATAATACAGTATTAGTGTTAAACATCTTTAGGAAAAATACAAATATCATAAACTTTATGGAACTTCAAACTAATGTGGAGTGTAAATGCAGCAGATGCTTTGAAAGGTATTTAGTACCTTTTGGGAGGAAGAAGGGAAATGAAAGCAAAACAATGCCCCCCAAGTCACTAGTTGGGGGCCACTGTTCTCCTTTGGTGAAATTAGAAAATGACAACAATCCAAGGACAGGGGCAAAAAAGCACACTTTTCCATTGTCTCTTAATAACAAATACACAACTATCAAATAATATAATTCTACATTAAACAATTACAGTATAGGATAAAACAATGTCTGTCCCTTTAGTTACAATAGTTTTTCATGAAATGATAAACCTACTTTTCCAAGTGATAAATACAGCATCTTTTTAACACTAAACTTACAAAAGAGACAACAAGAAGTCATTGTAGTGTAACAACAGTTGACATATGTGCATCAAAAGGCCTCGATGATCTACACAGACCGAGTACTAATTCTTAATGCTTGTCTTTGGGTACAGATCATAATTACAAGCATTTATAAATTCAAATTCAACTGATATGTTAGCATTAATTATGGACCATGAATACTAATTGCATTATTAACATTTAACTGATTGTTTCTTTAAATACAGCGTGAAAGTCAGAAGAGACTAAGATGGTAACATGTCTTTTAGCTGAAAATTCAGATCCCTCTCACTAGGTAATTGGGATAACCCAGTCATGTTTGTCATATTTGTCACCATTAAGGTATTGACAACAGCAAAACAGCTAAAATCAGAAGAAAAACCTCAATGTAAACATTGACACAATTTGTATCAGGAAACCTTTAAGGCACATTTCAGTTTCGCAGACAAAGCCCTGCGAGCAGCACTAGTCCTTCTGCAGCTAAAAGGAAAGGCTGGTAAGAGTAAGAGTTACCCTGAGAAAAATTGCACATTTTTAATATCTTGCCTGCTTACATACAATAAGGTTTAATTTATTAAGATGTAAAGCATGTTCACTTTGAAAAGTAAATTTCGATTTTGCTGAGGAATTTTCTCTTAGCTTAGTAAATGAACAATATGCTGACATACGTCATGCAGTCTTGCTTTTTGTATTCATTTTCTTTGGCATTATTAGGTATTAGTGAATATTTGCTGAATTTCCTAATGCAAGAGTAATGCATTGTCAACATGCTCCATTCCGTTAGTAAATCAGCCACAATGTTTTGGTTTTTATTGGAGGTAATGAGAAAGGAACCTTTAATAATATACTTGGCAAATTATAAAATGATTGTGAAGTAAACAAAAATGAAGGGGCTATTTTTTATGTGGTTACAGCTAATTAAAGGGAATAAAGGTTTAAATTTAATTTAATTTAAATTAGTAACTGATAAAATGCTCCAGGCAAATTACTAAATACACAGTTGAAATACGTACAATGATCAGCCAATACATAAAAGCCACTGACAGATGTGAATACCATTATGTTGTTAAAATAGCACATGGCAGGCAAGTGGTGGTAACTTAATACTGGTCATAGGAGAAAGGTGTCAGAATACACAAAGCACTGCGGCTTGATGCATTAGAAGGCTGCATAGCAATAGTCAGGATGCCAAAATTTGCTGCTTTCCACTGCCACAAGTGCCTATAATGAGTATGTGTGTTTATGAGCTGGAACAAGGACCAACTCTAAAAGGTGGTCTGTTCTAAAATTTAATGTATTATTTTAGATAACATGTATGGTTAGGTGTGTGTGCATCATCTACCTGAGATAGCAGCAGAATGAATAATAGAAGGAAAGCATGCAGATGAAGGCAGTGTGACTTAAAAGACCTGCTACTAAAAAATCTTGTGTGCCAGATACCCTGGCATACCTTCAGAGGTCTTTGACTTGATGGGTTGGAGCTGTTTTAGTTGTACAAGACTAACTTGCACAGTATTGGACATGTATACGTTTAGTTTTTTACTAAATTACTTTGTTCTCACCAGTTGACTGATACTGGCCTACAAACAGTACAAAGGTTTGGAAACAAACTCAGCTACACCACTAACAACTATAGGTGGATGGAAACTTCTAAGCGCAGCAGTCTGCACTGCTGTACGAAACTTCCAGTCATGTGATGAAACTATAATCCAACATGTCCATACTACAATGAAATATCTGGAAAAATACAACAGTGATTAGCCCAAACTGCTATTACCTGTGAACAGGAATGTTGCAAGACCACTGGCATTTAAAGACATGTAGAGAACCAATGGAAAGCCCTGCTAGTTCATACTGGGTGCCAAGAGGCTACCAATAATGCTATGTGAAGGCACTTTTTTAAGAAAACAAAACAAATACTGTCAAAGAGCAGTTTCAAAAATAATAAATGGTTCAGATGGGTCTCTGGAAGTATTTTTCTTGTTGGCTTGCTGGGTTCGATTTAAAGACACCTGAAAGACAAAAAAAAGATAGTAGTTACAAGAAAAGTTAACTAAAACGTGAACAAAAATACAGTCATTAAAGATATTGAGAAATCAAATGAGCCAAGAGGCCTCCCACTGGAAATACAGCCGTGAATTTTAAAAACATAAGAGAGGAACTATAGAATAAAGCTGCGTACACACTTCCAATTTTTATCGTTGGAAATGAACGACGAACGAACGACGAATTGGGCAAAAATCGTTCGTAAAAAAAGTGACCAACGACGCCAACGAACGAGGATAGTCGTTGGAAATGAACGACCGGACCGGCGGATCGGATTGGACGACGATCGTTGACCATCTATCGTGTGTACGGTCGTTCATTGATCGTCCATGGTCTGAGCATGCACGGTGAACGAACGTTCGCTGACTTCCTGTGGTGCACGTCACTTCCTGTATCGTTCAAACGATCGCATCTATCGTGTGTACAATATCTGCGAATGATCGTGTCGTTATCTGTATGTACAGGATCGGTGCTATACGATCGTTCGTCGTTCGTTTACCAACGATAATAATTGGAAGTGTGTACGTAGCTTAAAAGCTCAGGTACAAGTGGCTGGCAAATTGAGTTTATCCCATGTAAGCAAAGGATACAATTTATTTGACTCCCTTGCCTAATATCTCTGCACACAATCTCTATGTGTGAGCTAAACTACTTTTTGGATTTGTTGGGAAGTGTTGTAGCCCATGGTGTGTACATGAGTATATGTAGTTTTACAAAGGTGTTGCCTAAACAAAGAAAGCCTGCTGGTGACATAAAACAAATCTGTAAAAATCATGAAATACCCCAGCACACAATCCCAACAATGGGCTGAATTAATTGCTAATAAAAAAGTGAAAGACTGACTGTTATCCTGATGTGTACACATTACATTGATAAGACCAACTCACTTTGCGCACTGAAAACAGGAAGATAAATTAAACAGCATGACAAAAGCGCAAGGAAACTAGAGTCAGCAAAAAGGTTTCTCATTTTCACATATAAAACCAAAACACAATAGATTTGGATGTTAATATCAGCTTGTAATCCTGATATTTTACAAACTATGATTGACAGGCATTGAAACTTCAAGGTACATATATTTGAAAGATCAAAGTGTTTAATTTGTAGCAGAGAGCAGTTACAAGGCCCATAGAAATGTGATCAGTGGATAGTATAGCACAATAATAAAATGGAAGGCTAAGGCTCTAACAAAGCCTCATCCAAGGAACTTCTTTAAAGCGTAAGATGATCCCAGGTAATAGAAGATGTATTTTTTCTTCACACCATGCCTTTCAGCAGCTGAATCCTAGCGATTTCTAGCTGAACTAGACGAGATACAGGTTCCCTGATAAATGTATAATCAGAATATAAAAGGAATGAAATGCTGTCAAGTTTTACTGTTACACAATCGGCAGTTTTTAGGAGCTGTATGGTATCTCTGTGCTTTGACAGATGCGCATAACAAAATGAAATAATGTCAAGACTTGTGTGCTCTTATCTGCCACTGTGTATGCCGGAAAAAAGGGACTTCAAATGCAATTTTTTTCGACAGCACAGCTGAATGTTAAAAGTTTTGTTTGAGCCTTTCAAAAAGCAAATGCAATCTTCAAACGCTGACATCTGTCACGAGCTGGGCCCAAAAAATTGTACACTGTCTTGGAATTATGTTTACAAAATACATATAGAGGAACTGCAATAAACTGATGTGTGACAATAATAAGCTTTTCCCGTACGGTTTAATATGATTTCTCTATGTGCTTTAAAGTATACATTTTAGACTGCTCAATAGAGATAGAAATGGCCGTACTATGCTGCAGCGACTTGCCTACAGCTTGTGTAATGCATTAAACATGGCCAAAATTGAGATGCACTGGCATATTGCTACGAGATCCTGCTAAGCTGCTCCAGGGCTCAAAAGTCATTTTAATATTAACTTGCTTGAATTGAAAGGGATACATATATATGTACCTATTCACCATATGTTTGACATTATTGTAAAACTAACAGTATTACAGTACGTGAAGTCATTCTAAGGACAAGGACAACTTGACCAGATAATTCACAGAAAAAAAGTAAACTCTGTTTACTTTCTGCTCTGCAAGCTAATCCTGGGGAAGACAATGCATTATTGGGATATGGGATGTACAAATTTGCATTCTCCTTGTTTTAGTTTGCACAACTGTAGTTAAAAATCCTATAGAATGTAGGTACATGGGATACATCTTGAGCATATATAGAAAAAACTCACCTGTTTGGCTATTTCTGTAAGAGCAGAGGCTTCTGCCTTCCCCACCTGTTGCACCATTTTGTAGAAAAGACTTTCTTTGTTTTGTAGTAAATTGTAAGGCTCATCAAATTCTTTCACTCTCCCTGAGTCAAGCACCTAGAAAACAAAGTCTTTAGGTAAAACCACAGCAAGTACTAACCAAATCAAATTACCCAAAAACGATAAGTAAGTAAACAGTAAGTAAAAAAGCTGAAGGACTAGAGGAGCTAGATGATGGATGCTGGAACAGATTGGAGATATTAAGATCAATTGATAGACACGTAGGGGCTGATTTACTAAAATAATACAGGCTGTTAACCCAGTAAAGTGAATTCCACTTGCAAGGGATAATTGTATATATGTTAATGAGATGAAGTTCTGCTGACTTAAGCTAACCAATCACGTGCAAGTAAAAATCCTGTTTTTATTTAAAATCAAAATCAAAATCTGGTGCATGATTGGGTATTTTTTGCAAAATACATTTTTTGCCACATTCACAAACCACAGAGAAATATCCCTTGCAAGGTGATAATACACCTTAGTAAGTGAACAGCCTATATTTCTAAAGTAAATCACCCCATTGTGCCAGTAATGTTAGTAGATTGTTGTCTAGTCTTAAAGAGCATAGGTTATTTACCCAGGAGGACCAAACTTACATAAATGTTTTTTTTTTCAATAATATGTCCCTGTTTTCTTAATAAACTTGCTTACTAAAGAAATACTAAGTTGCAGGTCTGTTTTCCCACATAAATTAATATCTCGGTACATACAAAGCAAAAGGCAAACCTTTTAACCCAAGGAATAACTTTACTTTCCCATAGTCTATTTATCTTGTTTCTATTATGACAATGTGATATGTTAGTGATATGTAAAAAACCTGTCACATCAATGCAGTTTGTGGGAAAGGGCTAGTAAAACGTGTGGAATAGATTTCATGGAGAATATATGAAGACTGCTGACAGGAGAGATGGGTTGTTAATGTAACTGGAAGTTCAGCAACTCAAGCTGAGTGTATGAACACAAGAACGTAGGCACAAACTCGTCTGTTATTGGATATCTCTTTTTAATATAAAAAGAGATGATAACGGCTCTGCGATTTTCAATATGTTATTTAGATTAAAATATAACACAAATAAAAAGGTTTCTGTTGTAATAAACGAACATTTAACACAATTAAAATTTACTCAAGGTCAATATTTTTTGTTTTATTATAGAGAATGTGTAAAACTCCTGTTAGATTTCATGTTAAAAGATTTCACTTTACATCCTGTAAAGTTTATATTAGGGTTTCAGACATGCAAGTCCCAAGCTATGAAATAAAAAAATATTTAGCAAATACAAATAAAATATAAGCCACAGCACAGGCATCTGATTAACTCTGACCTGCCCTCAACAAAGTGCATATAAAACCTAAAGGAAGCACTCGGACCACATAATATTGTTGGGTTGCATTCAACCAATACACATTAACTTGCATTGCGTACCACAATAGACCCAAAATTGTGTAAAGCTGTGTTAGGATGCCATTGCCAATGAAGAGCACTAAAGCACACCAGTGCTTATAACATGCGCTCACTGCAGAGCAATAGCGTATATGGGCTCTAAAAATATATATTTTTCTCTTATTTGTCGAGCTGAATCAAGATCTATTATTAAAAATAAATGTAATGCAGCACTTTATTACTAATACATTATAAGTTTTACCCTTGTCCCCCTGCAAATTCCCACAAATGCATGTGTACCCTGACAGCAAAGTCTTACAGTGTTCTCTTTCCCTCAGGATCGCAGAGATTGATGGCTTACAAAGAAATGTGAAATAACATGTTCACGATTGGGCATTTATAGTTCAACACAGAGACAAGAGAATATGTCCATGCAGATCAGCTGATGTTATATGCACTGTACTATAATCCTCATTTTTTACTAAATGACCGAAAGATTTACAAATAATGCCTGTGGAACAAAAAACTTGTAAACTATTTTTTTTGTAGCCAGGTAACTAAAACATCAGTTGGTTTATTAAATATGAATGTAACCGCACCATTTTCAGTTGTTTACAGCTGCTGAAGGGCAAGGAGGGAGCAAGATTCCATCGCTCTGATTCACGTCTCTCACAATTTAATTTGCATTTTTACACACAAATTAAACTTGAAGAAAAAAAAAAAAGAATGTTTTGTATGCCAGCGAGCTTAGCAGCCTATCCTGACCTAGGTTAAAGTTGAAACTCACAGCAATAAGTACTTTATGATTGTAAATCACAGTTAAAGCAATTTTCTTTAAAGCATTCAAAAGTGATTTGATCTTTTTATCTGCCTACACAATAATTAAAACATCCTATAATTTGACATTCCAATTTAGCAGAGCTATAATACATAATGTTATGTTGTTGTTTCTTTCTTTTTTGTAGATGACAGCAGTGCGCTAGTATACTTTGAGCAAATGACACTGGTCCATCTATTTAAAAAACATTTAAGGAGAAAATGAGTTATTTCAACATTTTAACTTGTCCTGTGATTGATTTTTTTACATACCAACAACACTTTAAAGGATAACGACATTTTCACAATAAAGACCAGTTATCCTTTGCATCCACCTGTAGTTGAAGCAGATCTTCCATTCATATTCAGAAACTGGGGACATGTTACAGGAGAAAATATAAAGTGCAAGGCTTTGTGCTTTGTACGCATGTCAAGATAATAGTCACCAGAGATGTACAGTTGTTTTTGTCTCAGGCAAATTTCTGACCTGTACAACAGTCCCTAGATGTCAATCATCTGCCATGGTGCTTTGATGAAAGACCAATTTAGGAGCAACTGCTGTTCACTCCTATAGGGGAGGGTTCTCGCTCACTTTACCCCCTCACCCTCCATAGAACAGAACGGCTCTATGTGTACAGTACTCGTTCGTTCATCGGTCATTGGAATTGAAAGTGATCACTGCCAGAGAAAATCCTCTGATATTCATCGGTTGTATGTATGAGGCTTTCAAGAGAAATAGCAGAATAGGACATGTTACATAAGACTGCTAGAGATCACTATCTCTAGCCTCTACAGCACCCTTACAAATCAGTGCTCACACTACTGCCTGCTAGAGCTGCACAAGTAAGTTGTACACCAGATCTTTAGTCTGATCTATTTGCTATTTCAAGAACAGATGTAACGGAAACCTAAATGCTCAGATCAAATCTAGTAGAATCATTGGATTAGCTTGATAGAAACTCCATGAATAATTTTAATTTTTCATATTTTTTTTTTATTTTAAGCGGACATATTATCTAGGGGCTAACACTGGTTAGTATTAGTAAGAATAACAGCATTTCCTCTCATGTGTTGGGAAATATTACAATATACCATGTTTTTATTTTCTCACCGAACCACCTATTTATCTAGAGGGCCATGTTGGGGAGTATCATAGCATACCACCCCCCTAATAAAGGTCCCGTGTTGGGATGTATCAAAGCATACCACCCCCCTATTAAAAGTCCCGTGTTTGGGAAGTATCAAAGCATACCACCCCCCCTATTAAAGGTCCCAGATTGGGAAGTATCACAACATAGCACCCCCATAAAAGGTCCCATGTTGGGAAGTATCACATCATACTATTCCCCTAATAATGGTCCAATGTTGGAAAGTATCACAGCATACCATTCCCCTAGTAAAGGTTCCATATTGAAAAGTATCACAACATACCACGTCCTTATTAAAAGTCTTGTATTGGAAAATATAAAAAAGCAAACCACCTTTTCAACAAGGGGCTACACTGGTAACTACCACTATATACCACCCCCATCTAGTGGCCCTGTCCTGCTAGGTATCACAACATACCACATTTTCATCAATGTGCCCACGCAGAGAATATAAAAAATTTACAGCTGGAAACAAAGTTATAGTGAAGTGTTTTTCCTTTTTAGGAACACATACTTTTGTCCTTTATAGAACTAGGCCATGTACCATTGGTATGACATAAAAGAGTTCTGAATCTAACCTAAACACAGTACAATTACATAACAAATAACTTGACATGGTAACCTACATTTTCTACTAACTAGTGTTTGTAATAAATATTCTGTTACAAAAATTTGGCACTGTAAATTTTTTACAATTCAGCAAATTGTATAATGCATGCGGCATTGTATGTATTGATGTTGAATTTGGAAGATCTTTCAGTGGCTTTTTTGCTATCTAACATAAAGATATTTCAAAAATATTTTTCAGTGGTGGATATTTAAAAAGGGGTACTGCAGTTAAAAAGCCACTTTTTAATTAACTTTGGTTTCTATTGTTTTTTAATTTATACTAGTTTAGGCAGATTTGTTTTTTTGGAACAAAAATATACCGTAGTTAGTTTCCTTAAAAAATACAGCTCCTTTGTTCCAACAACCAATTTATTTATTTGTTTAGTATGTTAGCTGTTCCTGATGCTACTTCATTATTAAAAAGGAAATAAAAAATTTAAATTAGAGTGTATGACCTATGACATTGAACATGTTAAGGACAGAAGCCAACCACACATGAGTGACATATAACCAGTCCTATTATTATGTGGAATTACCCTTTTATATCCTGGTTGTAAAGAGAAATCTACAGAAATCTTAGAGGGTAAATCCTGTAGGACAAAAAAGCTGCAATGTTAGCAGAAAATAAGAATTCATTGTGTTGAGTAAGTAGCAAGGTATAAATGTATACCTTGGGGAAGATGGACAGAAGAGGCTCAGTGTGAAGATAAAGGACAAGCACACAATTATCTGTTCACTGTGGGCTATTGTTAAGTTAGAAAATGACTGATATAAAAATTATTATTCAAAAAAACATGGTTGCTTTGCTAAAAGCATTATTTTAAAAAGCACTCTAAAAGGCAGACAATAAAAATAAATTTTAAAAAACCCTGAGTGGATTTAATCTTGAATGAATGTTCCAAGTATAAATATAATTGAAATAAAGTGTATGAAACAAAGGTAGTGGACAATAATATTTTCAATCAGAGACACTGGCCAGTTATCCAACAGGAAGGGCTGCCATATGTCACTTTAAAATGTCCTTGATTATAAACAACAACTAGCCACTAACAACAATAGGATGCACTGAATGAACTGTATAAATGCTCAAGTTTCTATCTATTTCAAATAAATGTTGGTTTAAAATGTACCAACTTTTTACCATTAAACAAAAGTTTAAGGTCTTCTTAAGTTTTAACTTTTTTCAGGCTGAGACAATTTGTAATTGCCTTTCAGTATCCATGTAAATAAAATTCTCCACAAAGTCTATAAAGTGTATGTCCAACCAACTCTCCTCCCACCAGAGCATTCCCAGCATTATTTTTTTCTTTTACCTTGCTCCTGTAGTGTTCACCAGCTAGTTTTACTCCCTGTGACAATGATAAAATCTGGAAATCTTTGT
This sequence comes from Pyxicephalus adspersus, assembly GCF_032062135.1. Lineage (NCBI taxonomy): Eukaryota > Metazoa > Chordata > Amphibia > Anura > Pyxicephalidae > Pyxicephalus > Pyxicephalus adspersus. Next base: position 59,220,990 of record NC_092858.1, read on the forward strand.
AACAGCACTGCCTTATCCAAAGAACCACATTTCCCAAGAGCTCTTTCCCAATAAAGACAGGGGAGGGAATTAACTGTTTTTATCCCTAGACATATTTCTAGGGGTTTCTTTATAAAGCAGTGAATCTGACATTTACTGAAACATTCCATAATAAAGAATCTTCCAGGTTCATGTATTTCAATGACTGAATAAAGCTTTCCAAGGCTGGGTTATCCAGCAAACCTGGAATGGATCTGGTCCAGGATTGAAAACATTTGCTAACAAATAGCAAATAACTTTTAGGAAATCCATTCCAGGTTTGCAGGATCACCCAGGTTCACTGATGAAAGTGTATCCTCTCCACCCTTGGAGGGCTTTAATAAATTAAGCCCAATGTCAGATTTACTGCTTTAAAAATAAAACAGTTATACATACATCCCTTAGTTAACTTATCAACACTTGAAATGGAGCCTAGAATTTTTTCAGCTGGTTTGAAATAGTAAGTATGAAGTATTACTAGGCAATATATTATATTTACATGACTAATATAAAAACTGAATGCTATTCTAAGCCCTAGAAAAAAATAAACAAACAAGAGTTAAAAATAAAAATAAACAATATGGATAAAAAATTAGATAAATGTTTATGAAATCATGTGTGGCATGAAATAATTATTATTCAACACTTTCCATGAAAAATACAGTTCACAAGCAGGAACTGCACATTTTCTTATAAAAAATAACAAAATCTTATGAAAAGTCATAACTACAAAAAAAAAAAAAAAAAATCAACATAATTGAAAATGGCTGAGGAAAAAGAAACATGACTGAGCTTAACTTCTTACAGAAAATTGTGAATTAAAACTGGATGAATCCCTTTAGAAAACCAGCAAGTAAACAACAGTTATAATAATGCTATTAATTATTTCACAGATGTTTCCATATACTCCTTTTGTTACTCTTCATAATAATAAGCAAAAAATTACATCCCAATTGTATTTATGGGGAGAAATAATCCAGGGGAGAACAATGAGATTATAATGAGTTTAACAATAGTAATTAAGTGATGTTATGATGACAATGGTAATGCTGAACAGCTTTATTGGCAAATTGCTTACAGTACTTGACTAAAGAGAAGTTGGCTTGCTTAAGATCAAAGCAACAATCTTTGCATTATGACTGTTCTCTATTACTGGGCTGCATTTAAGGATTCCTGCCATTATTAACACTGAAAGGGCGGGAATTTACTGCCATGAACTGTAAAAACTTCAATATTCTAGTCAACGTACATTCATGGAAGGTAAGAATTAAGCAAAGTTCTTACCATTTCAATGGCACCATATTCAAAAACAAGGAAACCGTATTCTGAGATTAAATATACATAAGGAATGTAAAGCATAAATTCACAAAGAAAACTAACTGGTGGATGGGATTTGTTTGTTACTCACACTATTACAGCTGAGAGATCTTTGTAAAATATCAGTGCTTCATAATATCCTTTCTGCCATTCACTTCTAAGTTTAAATTTATCACTGAAAATACAGGTTGGGCATATTGTGTATATTACAACAGGTCCATACATAGATGCTAAACTGATGAGTCCAATGGAAACTGTAAACAACTGGTGAGATTGCTCAGAATGTGTGATGCTGTCCTATTTGTATATACATTATCCCAACATAACATGTTATAAATATATATATATATATAATAACACAAGAGATCTACTGTATTGTGTATGAATGTACACAAGGCAATATTGTGTATTGTATGTATTTAAAATTGTATTTAATGTAATGTTTTATACATGCTGTAAATACACAAAAAATATACCCAATGATAGCTTGTATCCATTATGTAATAATAAAAAATTACCATTATTTTATCACTATCTATGATGGTGTTCAGCCTGTGTGCGATAGTAAGCACTGTACATTCAGCAAACTTTTCCCGAATTGTCTTCTGAATCAGTTCATCGGTTCTGGAAAAAAAACACAGAAAACATGAGTATACAACAGTATTCCATGTGAGGTGAATGTGCAAAGCTAAAGCATAATATAAACCTCAAAAGCAAAATGGATATAGACTGGCTACAAATATAATTATGTTAACATTTTTTTTTACGGATAAGGTCTTAACTGAGTAGAACTAAAAATCTGCTACCTTTGCACCCCATTTTCTGTTCTGCTTCCAACAAAAGGAAATTTTACTGGGGCACTGTGCAACTGGTGGCAGTATGTCTGCACCCTACTCTAAACCTCTGGGTTATATCACCGTGTTTCAAAAAGTAAGCTGCATACCTTTCCATTGTTAGGCAGCTGATGACATCGGAATAGAAAATCCTAGCCTCTTCACTTACAACCAATACACTCAGTGGATACTGGCTTAAAACATGAGGTCCTCCATTGGATTGGAAATCCCACTGAATTTGCTGCATTTTCAGTGCATAAGTCAAAAAAACTCAATTTATTGAATAATGAGTTTATGTTTTTGTCTTTGCCCTATTGTACCAACTTAGGTGTAAAGATGGGTAACATCAAAATATCAACATAATGCATAAATTCAAACAAAAATCAGGTGTATTGTTTTAATCCACAACAGCTAAATGCAACAAAATGAAATTGTAAACTGAAATATACCGTATCTTTCCTCAGCAAAGCAAAGAATCTTCCTCTTAACCACCCACATGCCCAGATCATCAACATTTGTTTTGCCTAGTTTCTAGCTTTTCAACTGCTACCCTACATTTTAGCATGTATATGCACACTAGGTAGTGTGTGTGTGTTTTTTATGTCATTTTTTTTATTTACTATTACAATGGTAACAAAGGGCTAGCCCTTTTAAATAATGGAAAAAAAAACCTCTCCCTCTTCCATCTTTACTGGCGCGGCGGTCAAGACTGGAGGTGAAATCCACAGTCTTCTGGGATAAATGAGATAGTAGGCTGTGATCTGTTCTCAGGCATGCGCAGAAGGGGCTTTCCCAGAATGGTAAAAAAAGGTTTTGATCTTGATCAGTATGATATCAGGTGACGTATGAAGAAAAAGGAGGAAGACAAAAAAAGATGGTGTCCACCGGTGTCCAGTCCATGCTGGGAAGAAAAATGATACAACGGTGCAGGACCAACTAGACTAATATCACAGAGGGAGCAATGATTTTCACCTATAAAAGTAAGTGCTTTTTTTTTTTTATTCCCTCCTGAAATGAACACGCCAGATTCAGGGGGAATTTATTTTTACCCAAACATGCAGCATTAATTATAACAAATCATTCTTCTGTATTATACTTCCATACCTTTTTTTATTCATATTTAATTAGTTTACATATCAGCTATATTAAACCACCTAAAATACAAAAAGTCCTAAGAAATTTGATATTTGCTTTAATTGGTAAAAAAAAATGCCTTGCAGACCACCTCCTATTCTCAAATAGTGACATCCTTCCTCTGTAGCAAATAAAACATAAAATGTGTCCAAACAAATGCTGTAGCCTGGCAGCAACACATCTGTGCATGAAAAACATATAGCAGACTAAAATGTATAGAAAAACTTTTTCTAGCTAACAATGAGAATACTTTGTGAAGGACAACTATTGTGCGCATTCTGCAGAAATGAAGAGGTTAGCCTAATATAACCTAAGACTTCATTATCATTTTTAGCTACTTTCAATGGGCAGTAATTGAATGTGGGTAGGAAAACAATGAATTGCACTGTAATGCACAACAAGGTACACATCATGTCCAAGGTTTTGGAACAGTACACATTTTTATCAGCCACTGTCTTTAAGGGTTGCTCTCTATTCAAAGGTTAGACTATGAAAAAAGACATTTCACATGCCCGCATTCAATTCATATCTGCTGGAAATAATGGAAATGTATTAGATTATCCTCTCAAGAACAGAAAGGAATACAAAAGGGGAAAAGGAGAGAACAAGTATATTTGTACAAATAGTTCAATATGAAAACTTTTGCCACACACAATTCAAGGTTTGACTCATACAAAAGTGGCTGCTGCCTATTAAAAGTTCTGTCACAAGCTATGACATAAAGATTGAAGCTGCTTTACAGCCTATGTTCACAATATAGTTGTCAAGTGTTCTAACAATATACAGTCAAACACAGTCTTCACTCTCAAAATAAAACAAGGGTCTTATCTAAGCACAAAACAGCTGTTAATAAACCACTATTTAAATGTCAATCACATAGATTAATCTTCAAAAGAAATGTAAATTCCTCACAAAGTTTCTCATACGCCTCAATTAATGGAGATTTTAAGCTGTAATGCTTGGAGGAGAGCGATTCATGATTCTTAATGCAAATGTCGAGGATTAAATTCTACATTTAGAAACAGAATTTTTTTTTTTTTTTTTTTAACAGAGCTTTAGTCTTCATGTGACTGTCATTTATTGTTTTATGCTTAAAACAAAATTGTGACAAATCCACATTTGTAACTGTGATAATGTTTATTATTCTTCAGAGGAATCAAATCACTGTACAAAGATAGTCTCATATTTTCTTCTATGTTTTATATTTATTTTATGTGTGTAAAAATAGTTGGCAATTTTTATCTTTTCTGAAGATTCTTCTAATTTATTTTCAAACAATATAACAAAATACAACACAAAAAAAGCAAAGGTAGAAAAGGAAACTTTGTTGACTGTGTACTGCAGAACAGACAGAATTAAAATATCAAACATGACAAAACTTGGCAACAAGGAGTACCAGAAGAACAGTAATAACAAATAAAGTTTTGGCAGAGCACTGGTCTGGGGTGTTCAGGTGTGTGTTAACAAAATGCCAAAAAAGAAAATCATCAGCAATTACCTTTGAGAAGCAATAGTTGAGGTTCATCAATCTGGGAGGGGTTATAAAGCCATTCCCAAACAATCTGAAGTCCATCATTCCACAGTGAGAAAGATTAATAAGTGGGAAACATTGAAGAGGATTGCTAATCCTTCCAAGAGTGGAGGTTCCAGCAAATTCAACAATTAAAAACATTTTACAAATGTCCTTTGGACAGAAAAGACTAAGGCGAAAATGTTTGGTCGTAATTCACAAAGCCACACTTGGTAAAAACAAAACACAGCGTATCAGTACAAACTCCTTATACTTGCTGTAAAGCACAGTTACAGAGGGGTAATTATTTGAGTTTGTAGCCACAGGACTTGGGAACTTTGCAGTCATTAAGTCGACCATGAACTCCTCTGTACACCAAAGCAACATACCAGAATGGCTGAAAAAACAAAGGAATCATGGTGTTGCAAGGGCCCAGTCAAGGTCCAGACCTCAATCCAACAGAAATGCTGTGGTGGGGCCTTAAGAGACATAAGCATACCTCAATGTATTAAAGCAATGTTGTAAAGAGTGGAATAAAATTTCTCCACAATGATGTGGGAGATGGATAAGTTCATATAGAAAATAAATAATTCCAGGTATTGCTGCTATTAATGGTTCTACAAGCTACTGAATCATGGGGGCATACTTAGTTTTTCACACATGGCTTCTCCATTTTGGCTTTATTCCTGTTGGACTCTGTTGTATGTTGTTTTACTTCTGAGGTTAGATTTAATTAGTTTTAGAACCTCCTAAAGGTCCAGATGATTATATTATATCCTGATATGTAATGTGATATATGTGATATGACATGTTTTTCATGACTATATATATATATAAAGACCTCAAGGGGATATTCTCTTAAAAATCATGCAAAGAGGTCAGTTTGTATGGCAGTACAGGATGATATAAAGATTTATAAAAGTCTACAAAGGTCTACATGATAGTTGGAGGGTCTGTTGGAGAAAAAATATCTGCATAATACACGCAATGAATAGTAGTTTTGAGGTTTGAAGTCAGCTACAATTTTTGTCTCCCTTCTTAAAGTTCTTCTCTAACTGCTTTTTTTTAAAAGGACAGTGGGTCAAATTAGTATATTGCTCTCTATGAATTTGTAACAGGGCCTGCCTGTGGACTGCTCTTCAGCATGGCACTTAGTCAAGTCAAGGAATATTGAATCTTTTACCCTGTACATCAAACATATATTAGATTTCTGTCACTGGAAACAATCTTTTGTGATCATTTCCAGCGACAGGAAAATAAATTAGAGCTGTAAATAAAGTACTGTTTTGTTCAATGGAGAGAGCTCATCCACTCTGCACTCCTCCAAAGGAAAGTACATCAGTGGCCCCTACTTGGTCACTCATTGAACCACCGGATCCAAATGATGAATGACACTTGTGAACCAATGTACAGATTTTCGTTTGGGAGGATCACAACCATTCCTCTTGTAGAACAATATAGCTCCTAGTTGCTTTCATAGCAGAAATATGGACAGAAGCCTTAAAAACAGGTGGCAGTAGTGTAAACATTCAATATGACTGTAAAGCAGGGAAAACATTCATTACAATACCACTCAGTTTAGTGAATGAGGTTAGGCTTCAATCATCCAGGCATATGTAATGAAAAAACAAACATTTTATACTAACTTTTCTGTCATTTTCTTATTCCGATGCATCTTTATGGCATCATACCCTGGCTAGATCTGAAACCGAACCTAATGGGGCTGGCTATCTTTAAAAATTTTAATGATAGTTACCTACAGCTATTCTCTGTAACTAGCACCAACAGAGTGGGTATAGTGTATGCTGCCATGAAGATGGTCCTTGATCTTTAATTCAGTGGTCTAGATTTGTCTCTAAAATGAATTTGAAATACCAACCAATACAAGACACTTATTACCATTGCACACTGCTCCAAGGGAGTAGATAGGATTTATATGATTTTGTTAAATACTGTTAAGGTGTTGAAATGTGGAAGCCAAAAAGAAAGCACCACTATAAAAATTGGCTGATGAATAGATACAAAACAAATATACCAGGAATGTTGGATTGTAGTAAACCAATGGTTATAGATTTAATGGGGTTTTCTTGTGTCAAGTTAATATTTTTTTTTATATTTTTCCCTGCCAACAAAACTACAACTGGAAAAGAAGAATTACAGAAAATGGTACAGACCCCACATTTATACTTCCTGAGTTTCTAAAAGTAACCTATAAAATGAGGTTAATACTAAGGACATGTTTATATCCTATTTCCATAAGAACCGATAACCATGAAGTGCTTTTTTCCTCTATATTAAATGATGTGCCTTTTTTAAAGTTGTAAGGTCTACTGCATGAATAGAATGTTTAGACTGTCTAGCCACTTAGCATAAAACTAGCCGTCATTGTATCAATGCTATACAGCTTTAGCAGATATGTACGGTACTAATGTCAATGTTAAGACCTGCTTCATTATATGTATTTCTAACAAAGCGATTGTCAAAAGAAGAAATATTAGACACAGATTTGTTGCCATTGTTATCGGTCTGGCTGACATCTGACATACAGTCAATTTTAAAAATGAATTAAGCTTACAGACAAGACTACATACAAATACTGATAGCAAAATTTGACACAGACATCAAACACAATTAATACTCCCGACATACAGCGCTGTATATAAACATTTAATTGATATCCTCCTAATGATGCAGTTATATTTTTTTTAATTACACTGTCACACAAATACATTTTTTTTAAACTATGGTTACCAAGATTAATATGTTTTTTAATAAAAAATGTAACTAGGGTTCCATCCAATGCTGTTAATCTATTGCACACTACTTTTTCTTTTACTTTATTTGGAGACATTTTTAGACAACTGAATAAAGGATGAAGGGCCAACCAGTACATGAGGCTAATTGACATTACACACTGCTCAAAGGGAGCAAAGAGGATTTACAAAACATGGTTTAATATTGTTAAGGTATTGAAATAAGAAAGCCAATAAGCAAGCCTATACCATCAAAATTGTCTGATGCAACAAATACAAATACTAGGAATGGCTGATTGTAGTGAGATTTAATAAACCAATAGTTAAATATTTACTGGAGTTTCCCATGTCAAGTAAATATTTTTCCATATACTTTTCTGTCAACAAAAGTACAACTGGAATAGGAAATACGCAATTCAAGTAGCCATGTAGTGATATTCCGTCTACCTGATATATTAACTCTTTTTTGCTCTGTAGTGGGGTGGGTGTTAATGAAAACCTGTGCTTATTCTTTACCTTGTCAACCTATATATATAGGCTGTATGTATATAACCTCTGTGCTTAACTAGTATCATGCAGCTGCCTATGAATGTATGATGTAAACAAAGTAAAAACTGCACCACCATACCGTTCTCTGTCTGGAGGTGGAAAAACATGCCATCTAGTGGGATTTGTACAATAAAATTCCTTATTTAAACCTAGATGCCAAGGAAAATGACCTTGGTGTCTGCAGTATCTGCAAGATAGGCTTAGTTTTTACTTTTGTTTAAAACATGCAAAGCATCCTATGAAGAACACAGGCATTTGGCAGAAGAAAAACAAAAAAACAGAAAGGCATTTATGACCTCCATTAGGGTTCTAAATGATATATTGTTAGCGCTACCTTTTGACCCCCCTACAAGCCTAACATTAAAGGTCGTTTTACACTTGTTTGGGCCTTATATATTTAACATCTACAGCATACTCTGAACTTGGGGTAAGACAACAAGCAAGTAAGTAACAATAATCCCCCAAAAAAATGGATTATATTTTTTTTAAAACAAATTATGATTGGTACAATGTTTAATATTTGGGTTTTATTATATGTAAGGTCTCTGGACCGCCTGATGAAGCTGACACTGTGTTTACTGCTACGTTAACCAAGTAAATATATGAGTGTTTGCTATGTTTTACTTGTTTTTAAGATGGATAATTAAAATCATAGGACATTTGAGTGATTTAAAATTTGGTCAATAAGTATTTTGTGGCGCATTTGTTTAGCTGCCATAACCCCCTAACCGCTAAGCCCGTAATTTCTTGCACTAAATATTTTTGCTCTTTTGGTTAAGCCTGTATTTTTTCGCCTACACTAAAATCCCCACTTACCTGGTCCCGCTGTGCTAATCCAGCGTCGGTTCCGTGTTCCAGCGTCGGGTCCATTGAAATTCCCCCACCTACTAGATTGTAAGCTCTTCGGGGCAGGGTCCTCTCCTCCTGTATCACTGTCTGTATTAGTCTGTCATTTGCAACCCCTATTTAATGTACAGCGCTGCGTAATATGTTGGTGCTATATAAATCCTGTTTAATAATAATAATAATAAAGCAAATTTGTGGGCCATGGACCAATTCTCCTAAAGGATCAACCAGTCTATTTAATTGTTTCATAGAACTGACCATAAATCAACTTTTTTTTTTTTTTATCTGATCACCCAAAATCATCCATATTCAGTTTATAATTGAAAAAACAACAATCTGTTGGATCTGAACATTTCTACTGATCATAGAATCTGGCGAACTTTTGAGACCTCTCAATCAATTTCTGTCCAATTAGATTTGGAGCATGTTCACCTAAGCTTACTTTCGTTAACTAAGACTGACAGAGTGAAATTTTATAGTAAAATTATAATAACTGATTACCCTGCAGAAAATGTTTGGTAAATATATGCAGTTTTATAAATATGCCCCTAGTGTTTTCTCCACAGTCATTTAAAAAAAACTTAATACACCCAATAGAATTTGTTGACTTTTTCAACATATCCAAACAGGTAAAGCTGATATACCTAAGGAAATTTTGCCAATGAGATAAGAAACAGGAATGATATTCAATCAACCAGTGCAAACTGGTAAATCAACAAGTGTGTTTCAACTTTTAATATTTCAATTCTTATGAGAATTTATTCTATCCCTCTCATAGTACCAAATGTGCTGGAGCAATAGCTCATTGAATATGTGTACTTCAGTCTAACAAAGGGGTTTTCATAGTTGATCAGCTGCTTTGCTTTCTATTAGATATTCTTTTTGTAATGCCATTTTTTACCCAAAACACAAATATAAAGAAAATGATGTAGAACATCCAAACTCAAGCTTAACATTTCAAGGGTAACTGATAATTGAGACAACCCAAAAGATCCCTACAAAACTGCATACTCACATGACCTAGCTACCTAGCTGTGGGGGAGAAAATTAAGGCTATCCCCATCTCTAGCATATCACAGAAAACTGTTACAATTAGGTAGGAAATTCCAAGATGCCTAATTCATTCTTTTTCCACGTGTTGGCAGAAGCCTTTAATGAAATTGAAGTTTAAACAATATTAAAAACCCAAGCTGATGTATTAACGTTTCCCAAAAAATACATTCATAAACTGAATATGAGCTATTACTGATACACACTTATTATAGGGGTGGAGATTGTGTATTCAAGTATTTTAGCAACTAAATTTCATAGATCCAATGGCCTCCAGCAACAGGTAGAGTGCATATACTAGCAAATAATTACTTCCCTTGTACTCGGTACCAATCATACACTCCAAGGTCTGACTTTTCTTTTTTCCCTGCAGAATAAATTCATTAATCTATACGGCATTCCATTAGCAGTACACATTGAGATTGGGTTAATTTCAAAGGACCTGAAAACTGGGAGATGTAGATTCAAGGGGCAAACCTAAGCAAGAGGATGAGCCAGTATTGTAAGTAAAACAGGAGTTCAAATTGCCATTCTATTTTAAATACATTTTTATATTTTTCCCATGTAGCTTTTATATAGACACTGGGATTGGGAAGGAACCTATTAAGTCAATTTATATTGAAGCAGCCCAAGCATCAAAGTTGTGTAAAACAACAGATAAAATACATTAAGGAAAGACATCCTAATTTTCTTTAAAATTTCTTAAAATAAAAAAAGATACATATTTAATTTTTTCAATACCTCCTCTAAAACATCCCACAGCTCCTCATCAGTATGTTCGTCAAACGGATCAAGGTTTTTCCTCATTGTCCCAGTGAATAACACAGGCTCCTGTTATTTAAAAATGAAATGAAATATGTGAAAGCAATAAATCATACAAATAAAGATTGTATTATATAAGGGAACGAAATAGCATGATCTTTCCTTTGTATGAAAAATCCATTCTTTTTTGTTTGGTTCTGATGGTTTTCTACTGTCATGGTAATATTTTTCTATTCACAGTCTATTCATTTGTATTTGCACACATAATCTTGTAGAATAAATGTTCTACTTAATTGCCTGCCGTGATATAATACACTGAACAGCGCCAATCTGAAGCAGGTCTGTTATCTCAGGTTAGGTATGTCTGTTTTTCAATCGATAAATATCCTGACTAGTGTTTTTTGCATGTGATTTTTTTTTTCCCAAAGGCTCAATTGAAAGCAGACTTTGAAAATGTAAAGCACATAGTTTTACCTGGGCTTTGCACATAGAAGGAAGTTATAAACTTTATTCGTAAATGTACTTTTAGTATTATAATACTGTATCACTGTGCATTTGTTTCTAAATATTATTTTTAAAAATACATTTAATTGTTTTATACTTAATTGAATTTAATTAACAGGAAGTTTACGAAAATAGTCTCTTTATCCACTGTGCCAAAATTATGATAGTAGGTAATAATTAAATATTACAAGCATTAGTTCATTGTCAGCAAACTAATCTTTTTCAGATCTTTATTCCTAACTAACAATATTTTATGTAATTCATCTATATAAAATGCAGCTACAGAAAAATATTTGATGTCTGCCCAGCTTAGCATTGAAACAACCTCTCTTTAAAAAATGTTTTTTCATATTTTGAAGATATGGTTCAACTTAAAAAAACATTTCTTTCATTTTTTTAAATATGTGAGTTTTGCAATTTTATTTATTTATTCTTTTAGAGTCTAATACATTTAACACCTGCATCTCTGAAAAGGCTTGCAATTTTGTTGCACATGACAAAACCAATTGTATTTAATTTAAAATGTACAATCAATTTGTTTTTTCTTTGATTTCACAAATGTGTTCATTATTTTCACATGTTAAGCTGTACTTTTCAGACATGACACATTTGGGTAAAATTTCCTTGTTAAGTAGGAATTTATGCTATGATATATTTTTAAATAAGATAAATATGTACATTGTTTTATTCTTGTAATCCACTGAAGTGTTTTCAGATTGAATTAGTGGCGGCATATTAAACGCATTAAGAAATGCAAATGTTTTATTCCCTTTGTTGCAACATGCCACAGATTTGGTTCCAATTTTTTTTTCTTTTAATTAGCGTGACTTCAATCAAAACCTGAGTAGCAACAAAGGGTTCAAACAGCATTTGCTGGTAAACAAAAAAGTTTTGTTAAAGGAAAGCATGTAAACAATTTATTGGTAACACACAAATTGCTTTTATGTACAATATATTTAAAGTGCTGTACCATTTGGTGCTTATACAAAAAGCACTGATAGACAACCCATGGCTCTTCTAAGACAGGGTTTTATGGGACTTGTAGCTCCAAAGATCTGAGGAACAATGGATTACAGCAGACTCAGCTGGTTTGAAATGTCCAAAGATGGGTGGATATATGTCAGTGTAAAAGTTCCCTGTGCCTAAAAATGTATCAGGAACTCATGCAATATTTTATGCACTTTTTGCAAAAAGGCAAACGGAATGACTGCAATAGGGTTAATACTGGTGTCCTTATCAGTGACAAGGAAACTTGCTTGTATGGATTTATGCTGCTGCATTTACTAAGTGGTGAAGGCAGCTGATGCAGGAACAAAGCACAGACACATGTGGATCTAGGCAGAGAATGATGTAATGGGAATACATAGCAACACACAGATGTGGCAGATCCATGGGAATAGTGTCATGTGTAATACATTTCATTCAAAGACTTGTCCTTACACATGTTTTTTCTTAAAATGTTAATAGGAAAAGGAAAGCACAAATTTAGACTTTTGATAGCTGCTACAACAAAATTATGATGTTCGAGCAAACAGAAACATACTGTATGCCAAGACTGTGCTTGCCATTGTTTTTTTTGACTGCCTTCACAAATTATTTACACAAGTTATGATACAAAAATAGGCAATAAAGCTAAATATAAATATAACAAAAAAAATTAATTCTTATAATAGTTATTCTCAATAACTGTCAATTGCACCAATCACTCTATTGACTAATCTAAAGGGTACTCTTATTTCTTGTAAGATTTATAACGCTGCTGTGCCCATATGGCTCCTATCTTGGTGGATATTTGTCTGTTGTTTAATTGAATGTACCCATTACATCTGTAAATTTTAACTTTTAAGGACTAACTTATCTCTAATTTGGAAAAAAAACAGGTTCTAGAAAAATTATGTAGTAAAAATGAGTAGTAACTTCATTTTGGCTTTTGCAAAGCGTAAGGGCCATTGGCACAACTACAGTCCATGGGCTTCCTCCTCCTCCTAAACTCTGCAACCCATGAACTTAAAGCACATTTATGCCCCCTCCCACCTACAATTAGTTATAGCTTCTAAATACAGAAGCAGAATAATTCACCTTAATAACTAAGCTAAAATTACATCACAACTACATAGGAATATTTGCCAATGTAAATAGAGCTCTAGCCTTTTTGGTTTGCAGGAATAGAGTGCTTTTTGCTTCTAGGCTAAGGCTGGTCTGGACTGGACTGAATCAGAGATACAGTAGCTAATCCAGACTGTACTGCCTTATGGGGTGGACTGAGGGCTGATTTACATACTGCCCTACTGCATGCAAATATTTATTCTCAGACTAAAAAGGCTAATACTATTTTTTTTTTCTGATTCTGATTTTTTTTTTTTTTTTTTGATCTACCAGAAAATACTGGGAATTGGCATGCAAATGCTTTTCAGTACATTTCTCGATGCTCTAGGTGGTTATTTGCTGAGTGGAGATGCTGACTAAATGCTGGCTAGTTTTATTACCCCTGACCAAAGGCCAATCTCAGTTTCCTGGTCAGTTATTAAAGGGAGACGACCAATATGCTTGGTAAAGTGAACCTATTACAGCTTGTTTCAGGTGTGTGAATGAAACCAGAAGATCAAATATTAATTGGAAACTATAGTGGTTTTTATATACATTATATGTTATCTTAATGTATGTAAGTATGAAAAAATATATCTGATTCAACAAACATAGCAGCAGAGTGGTGAACGCAGAGAAAAGGATTTTATGGGGAGAACAGAAAAATATTATTTTCTGTCTATTAATATAGTTTATAGAGGCACAGAGCTGATGATAGCTGATCTTGCATTACCCATGGGATGTTCACAAAAAGTACCCAAAAAAACGTGGGCAAACACAAAACGTCATGAAGAGAAAGGTTGAGTCCATGCCCTACCTTTAGAAAATTAAAGCGGTATTTTTAGAGGTGTATACACAAACTAAAATTTAGGTTGATGAAATAATATGTAGGAATTGCCCTTGTGTCTCCCTGCCAAGGTTTTTCTGGAAAATCAAGCATATCATGTATTAGATTTTCCTGGTATTCAAACTGCTAGACAAATGTGAACTAAACATCAACTCATACCATCCTAGTAAATAATATAAATTGTCCTATGAGAGTGTAAGTAAAGAAGAAGTAAAAAAGTGTTTAACCTATATTGTACATTTGTTCACTGGTCTCGAGTACATCGAAAGAAAACAAAAAACTGACTACAGAAAAGGTTGTTTTCAGTCCTTTAAGGTTTTAAGTCCTGTTGTGTAAGTATTCAGTATACAATGAAAATTACTATACAGCATAGGAATATACAAATAAACCATGCTTTTAAATAGTTATTTCCAATGATTCATTAAAAAATGAATGTCAAAATAATAAAAGTTGAATTGAAATTAAAAAAAAATGTGAACAATAGGCACAAGCATCCTGTTGGTGGTCTGTAATTAAAAACTCCACCAGTTACAGATGTGCTGAAATCTAAACAATAAACCTAGGAGATGATTAGATTTTTCCATTTGTTACAATAACATGTGCATGGGCAATATAAGCAGTGGCATGAAAAGTCTGCAAAATAATCAGTTATTTAATTTAGTCATATTAGCACAATGTGTTGGAAAAGCTGGCCTCTCCCATTCTAATTTTATTCTCTTGATTTAGTACAATTTTTATATGCAAAAACTTGCTGTATAACACAAATAAAATTTAAAATTTAAATAATTTTAACACAAATAAAAAGATATTAACAATGAAATTGGCAAGTACATATATTATTATAGAACACAAAACACTTATCAAAGAATCTATTTAGATTTGTGCTCTAAATGATGTAGACATTAACACGTAGCTTTATGTAAACAAATCTCTATCTACCATAAACCATGTGGTCATACGAAAACAGTAAATCTTACTCCTACCCACACACTATGGGCCTGATTATTTAAAGCTTGCCAAGACTGGGGAAGACACACTAATATAGGTGAACCTAGGTGATCCAGCAAACCTGGAATGGATCTGATCCAACTAATAGCAAATTATTTTCGAAGGAAATTATTCCACGTTTGATGCATCACCCAGGATCTCCCATGATAGTCTATGTCCAATCTTGGAGACATTTAATAAATCAGGCCCAACATGTTTGTGAGTAAAACTAACCAGGTGGATTACTAAAGTTCTTTAGAACAGTTTCTGAATATGGATATTCTACAAATGGCTCAGCATTACCAATCAAAATAACACTTTGTTGCTCACAAATGGATCCTAAAACCTTATACCATAGTAGGTTGGGCAGTAGTGAGCAGCATGGTGACTCAGAGGTTAGCACTCCCTGGCCTTTGCAGCGCTAGGTCCCAGGTTCGAATCTCAGCCATGACACTATCTTCATGGGGTTTGCAAGTTCTCCCTGTGTTCGCATGGGTGTCCTCTGGGTACTCCAGTTTGCTCCCCAATTCCAAAAACATGCAGCTAGGGACATGAGGGACAGCTAGTGACATGACTATGGACTCTGTACAGTGCTGCGTAATATGATGGTGCTTTATAAATATTGTGTAATATTATTATTAATAGTTTATCTAGGACAGGGGTGCCCAACGGGTGGATCGCGATCTACCGGTAGATTTCAAAGGCAGCCCTGCCTTTCAAAATAAACTCTACCGATCACAGGAGTTCAAGTCCACATTTTTATTATTGGTAGATCATTTTGACTTGGTCCTTTTAAAAGTAGCTTGCAAGCCAAAAAAGTGTGGGCACCCCTGATCTGTGGGAACATCTCTGGAGAGACCTGAAACTGGCTGTCCACTGACAGTCTCCATCCAACCTGACTGAGGTTGAGAGGATTTGCAAAGAAGAATGACATAAATTCCCAGTCCAGGTGTGCAAAGCTTGCTGCATCATACCCACAAACCCCAAAACAATTCAGGCTGCATTTGCTGTCAAAGGTCGTTCAATTAGGTACCAAGTACAGAGACTGAATAATTATGTAAATGTGATTTTTCAGTTTGTATTTTAAATACATTTATAAAAAATTTTTGAAATTCTGTTTTCACTTTGTCGTTATGAGGTACTGAGTGTAGGTGAATGAGTAAGAAGAATGAAACCACTGTAGCATCGGGCTGTAACATAACAAAACTGAAAAAAAGTTAAGGAGTAATTTTGAATATTATAATGAATATTTTCTGAATCCACTTTATATCATATTAAGCTGTATCCATTACTAGGACACACATTTATTGCAGGCTTAAAATACAAACCCTGGTATTTTAAATATTCGAAATGGGAAAGTGTCATTAGAAAGGAACCAGCAATGCACACTATCAGCATAGACAGTAGCACATTATATGTACATAATAAACTCAACAGCAGGAAGACTGTAAGATAAAAAAAATTCTTGAGGGTCGTAACCTCTTCCAATAAGTGTTTTTCTTTTTTTTTCATGTAATTAACACTTCCAAATGACAAGTCCCATTTATGATTTCTAAACCGTCTGTCTGAATCTGCAAGCCTAAAAGGAGCGCAACAGCGTTTATTTCAGCAGAAAGGGGATATTGTTCACTAACAAAAGCTAAAGAATTTAAGTCTATGTAGGGTCTTCTTTGGAAATGAAAGGTCACTAGCTCTGGTGAGCAGCTGCACAGTGCATTAATGAAGCTTTTAGTATAGAGAAACAAAGATCAGCATTAGACTACCGTCCATTTGTACTTGTTGGCAAGTAACAGCATACCTACCCAACTCTGCCCATTGACTTCTGCTCTTATGATGCAAGACTGGGCTGGTAATTATTCAGTCATTTTAAAAAGGGTTTGTTTCTAACAAAGACCACATGACATCATATATCTTGCTCACAGACAACATCCGAGAAAACACCTGTTTTACCTACATAGACAGCACACTTCTACCAATATTCTACCAAAAGTACAATTACCTTTAATTAATTGACATGTATGTGTGCATCCACCTCAAAGTCTGAATTAGAGGGTAGTGAAAGTTTAAATATTTATGGATATTTTACTTCTCTATTGTGTATGTATGTGTGTGTGTGTGTGTGTGTATATATATATATATATATATATAATATGAAGATAAACTGACTTCAAGACTTCATTAAAACACACTTATAATTCAGAAGATTAGGTCTAAAGAGGTCAAGCTGGTTGATAAACTGGCTGTGCATTTACAAGTTCAGCACTAACTGTGCAGAAGATTAATTTTTATATCTCAGCAAAATGATCTACAAAAGTCTGCCACAGCTTTAGTCTCAAGGATAACAAACTATTAAAGTTGTAGAACTTATGGGCATTTGAGGGAGAAACCTACCAAGTACCCTCAAGTCTCTATATCTCTGAGTTAGAACTCCATCTTTAGTTAGCCCACCTATTAAGCTAGGCCAGGGTATGCCTGCACTCTGGGTTATAAATACAATGTATGTAAAGATTTTCACAGGGATCAAAGGGTGCAAAACAGATCATTATCTGCCAATAGACTAGAACCAAAAGATTCTCTTTGCACAAACCATAGAGATTAGATGACTATCACCCATTCCATCCATTTACATGATCTTGCTTTTCACCACGCCAAGAAATATTGAGAGAAATGAATGCACATCTTCAGGTATATGCTATCTGGGAGAAAAGACTATTTTACCCCAAACACAGCATTGGTGCTTTGATCTAACTTTGGTTTTGATAATGTAAGGTAATACTGTACTGCATAAAGTTTACTTATTGCTAGCTAATAATCATGTTACAATAGCATTTTTTCCATTGTATTTGAGAAAGAGCAACACACATGAGAAAACATCACAGGGCAATCTTGTAATTTAATTGCACAACAACAAGGCTAGATAGACACACCAGAATTAAGACAGTGGTCCATATTCCTACTAAGACTAACATGACAGCATCACTGAACTTTAAAAAGAAAATAAATAGAAGCTTAAGTACAAAGCTAACTTGTATGTCAGGCTAAAAGCACCATTAGTTACTTAACTGCTGGGAAAAGCACAAAATAACTGCGCTTCATACAGAAAACTTGTCTAACTAACCTCATTTTATTATCTGTGCAGCCTACTGCACCCAGAATCAGGTGGGACAGTTGTTTCAGTTTCTTTATTTCGGGATGTGTAACTGTCTGCTTGATGTACCATTATTGCAAATGCAATGCAAACTTCCATCACAGGTCTAAAACTGACCGGCACCTGAGAAGGACCTCCTAGTATTGTCACTCTGACATCAGTCTTTCCATATGTAAGAACCAGCAAAGAGCCTGCAGAGTGTGCGGTTTTGAATTCCCTCTACTGAATTACAACCAGGTAAGGAAAGGGAGATTCCTGAATTAATGGGGAAATAATAAATATTCGATGCAATTCAAAGCAATTTTAGGTAGTTTTTTT
>NC_092858.1:59239749-59311117 GCF_032062135.1 Pyxicephalus adspersus
TTACACAGTAACACTCTGACCGTAAATACCAATATAAAGTGTGTAAAATATTGTTAGGGTTCAATCACATGGGTACCTCGAGGCACAGCTTGACAGAGTGTACTTTATTAAAGCTGACAAATGTAATATAGCTTCTATTCATAGTGTGCTGAGATCACTATGAACACACAGCAAAAGTTACTATTGAAACACATGGCTGGTGGGCCAATAAACTAGTCTACATGTTTATGGCAACCTCAGCTCCCTACAAAGAACAACAATTATCTAGCCAGACTGATACTTCTAGGTACATAAACTGATTACACAGACCACAAACTGAGGACCCAAAATGGTCTGGAAACCAAAATAAATATTACTTCTTTTTATCAAGAAGATATTATTATTTTTCGATTTTCAAACCTAATCAGGATAAAGGCAAATAAAAAATTGAAAATTTACCGATTTATAATAAAATCATACCTGGGGTATAATAGACATCTTTTTGCGCAGATCATGCAAGCCAATTTCAGAAGTTAAAATTTTGTCAATCCAAATTTTTCCTTCAGGTTCAGCAAGACGGAAAAGAGCAGATATAAGGGAACTCTTTCCAGCACCTGTTCTTCCAACTATTCCAACCTGTAAATCAGTCAAACAAATTGTTTTTGGCAAGTTAATGGTAAGAATCAAATTAACAAATAAAACTTTGTTGATAGTTCACAATCAAAGACAACCCATAACTATTTTTTATTAGTATATCCTGAAAGCCTTATGGAATAGAAGATTTTTAAAAAGTGATAAACATGTAACTTTTAAGTAGCCACAAATAGTGAATGCCCACTAAAATGGACTTTGGTTATTAGTTAAGCAAGGCGAAAAAGGGTAGGTGTAGTAGGCAAGGCGAAGTAGGTGTAAAACACTACATTTTGTACGTACGTACGTATGTACATACATACAACCACCCATTCTTCACACAACACTTTTTTGGTAAGTTAAATGCTTTAATTTCAAACCTCAGTTCAGATGAAATTATGACTACTGAACATGTCTTCTAGATTATATTTTAGAAGGAAACACTCTAGGTACCCATAATGGTGGTTCCATTCTGAATTGGATGACAGTTCATTTTATGTGTTCTTGTCTAATATTTGTTATTTACCCGCTAACAATATAAGGCTTCCAGAAAGAAAGTATGCCCTGTTAATCCAGCTTTAGTCCTAACAGTTCACCTAGCTAAGTAATGTAATAAATACTGTATAAGGAAAGACTCTTTTAGAAATTAGGGCCTTCTGCCTTTTTATGCCCCCAATGGTCAGTAAAATATAGAGCACAAAAACATTTTATTGGCAGGAGCATTTTAAAGACACATTTACAAATGAATCAATAATGCCTAATTAGTGTTTCCCCTAACATTTTGATGCTAAAAAAATACCTTTTCCTTTGGTCGGATTAGGGCTGTTAAATGTCTTAGAACCAACGGTCCATCCAAGCTGTATGCAAAGTTGACATTTTCAAATGCTATCATACCCTTGCTTGGCCAGTCAAATGGCGGGCGTCTTTTGGTTTCCCACTCAGCTTCCTTTTCTAGCTGTGTATACTCCATAACTCGTTCTACTGAGATCATCTGCAATAAATAATGTAAATTATATTGGATTACAGCAATAATAATATCAGGGTTGAGGCTTGATGTTGGGATCGATGACCAGTGCTCCATCTCAATTCACATTAAGCAACCCTCTTGAGGGAGCATTTTATGTGTGCACTGGTGCTTAAGTTCCCTCTAGGAAAGTAACACCAAAATAAAGTTACAGAAACACATATTCAATTAGACAGAAACTGTAGTAGTAGATATACATTTATTTAATTTTTATAGTGCCATCTCAAACTGTTTGTTGTAATAGTGGTGCAGTGAGCTTAATAATGTCAAAGAAGCACTACAGTCTAACTTGGTGCACTTCATATTTTTAACAGACCTGGTAAGACACACACCCCTTTCTTCTTCAGCCAGTGCAGGACTACCTGACCTTAACAAGTGGGCTGTTCCCCAGTAAGGATTAGCTAGAAACATGTAGGCATTTAAGATGAGCCACCTAAGGTGCCAGCCAGAGGTAACAAGAATTAGGGAACACTGCACATGTAAACGTAGATACAGCAATAGAGCAGTAAGAATGCAAGTTAAGTGACATTGACAGTATGAATGTAGAAGTGTTTACTAAGAGTGAGAGCAGGATACCAGTAGTCAACATAACCAAGGCACAGAGTCAAGAAAAGTCATTATTAAAGATAGAGTAACCAAGCACATTGCAAGGACAGGAGCACTAAAAATAAATAAGAATAGACTACATAACCAAATGGAAGCAAACTATAGTGTCCATAATCTAATCACTTCAAACAGAGAATGGACACTGATGTTCTTTAAAAGCAGTTTGGAAAAAGACCAATAAAATGGCACACATGCATGTCCATGCATTTGCACAGCTCACAAGAATGAAAGAGGCCTTAAATGCAAGAAGAGATTATTTTTTTATACTATATATCATTTTGTTTACAATCTATTTATGCATATGCACCTGAACTACATCTTACTGATTGAGTGTAATATCATTTTTTTTAGTAGTCTACAATCATTTATCAAAAAAAAAAAAATAAAGATTCAAATTTTCAGAAAACAAAGACTGCAAAGACAACCTGAAAACAAAAAATGTAGATACCAGGATAGGATAAACAGCAGCATAGTATGGTAGATGTTTAAGGGTACCAGCTACAACCTCCATGATGAAGTAAAACCTCTTAAATAAATTACATTTCTAACCTGCATAAATATGGAAGTGTATTTATTTGTTTGGAGAAGTAAATATTTACTAAAGAAAACATCATGATGTTCCCTAATTATATAGCAGAAGTAATTGCTCCACCAATATGCACTACTCATGTTAAATAGAAGTGGAATTGTTTGAGGTCAATTACACAAGTCTTCATCTCTGGGTACTTAAATTCTAAAAATAGGCAGCACAGTTGGCTCAGTACACTATCTGCCATATAGTCTTGGCCAGGACATATTTGCAAGGAGTTTGCATGTACTCCCCTTGTTTGTGTGGGTTATCTACAGGCAGTCTGTTTTCCTCGAACATCACAAAAACATGAAGTTAGGTTAATTGGCTTCCCCCCAAAAAAATAGATAGAAGTAGATAAATGTTCTGAATAAAAGTTAAATTTAAGAGACCATAGCTGGCCCAAAATGTCTTTTTAAAACAAAATAACAGTAAAACGTTTTGATTGAAATACCTTATAGATGGAAACAAAACCACAACAGTCCACCACTATCTTAGAGCTGATAAAAATAAACCTTACCAGATTTTCAACTTCTGCACTCTGCCTTACACCCCATTGGAAGGATCCCATAATTGTAATGGCATAAGACAGCGCTAAACCAACCTGTCCGGCATCAAGAGCTGTAGGGAAACCAGATCTTTTTATTTGCATGAAATACAGGCAACATTGGGCAATATTGTTACTAAGTGCATCAGAGATAAATTTATAATTTATACAAAGAATGTGTATAACCTGTTTGTATTGCGAAAGAACAGGGGTTCCTCTCGGCAGTGGTCTCATATGACCCCTACTGTGGTAAACCAACAGCTTTCCAACCAGCAATGCTTACTTTCTTTAACAGCAGGGTATGTGTCATATTACTACAGAGGACCAATACACAAAGTTAAGAAGTTCTTTTCTGCAGAAAAATGTGGTGATTTTAAAAAACAAAGGTGAGGTATGGTACTGTAAATATTTTGGTGCACAGTGATTTCATTTATATGGCTTAGGCTGAAAATGTCAAACCTGGACAGCTAATAAGGATTGCCTAAATTACTCCAATCCTTTTACCTGACAGGTGCCAGTCAGGACTTTAACATCCAAGAGGCATGTCAAGCTGATTCCTGTGTATGAGTACTGGATTACACCTATGGCGTTACTAAAGGGTGGGTCTAGAAACAAAAAGAGCTGGTTGTTATTAGTTTGCACCTCCACTGAAATGGATGCTGTTTTGCAGCCAAATTGTGGAGTAGTTGTTCAATATCTGTTCTAAGTGCAATATTATTCACAACAATGACTTTCTGTATATCTATAAGCTTGCCTAAGTCGAAGTGTGTATTATGACTCAAATATTTTTTTCTGATATTCTGAACCGGCAGAGCAAATAATTAAACATTTTAGTGACTTAGTCAATGTATTGTGACTATATTTGAAATGTTGTACAAACCTATTCCTGTCATAAACTCATTTTAGACAATTCTTGCATGCTGATAAAATCAGTTTTATTAATGATTCTCAACTATCTGTTGAAAGTTACCCTACATGGATATAGAACACAATAAATGTCAAACTAGAACTCATCTTAAATAACTGCATGATGAACAAAGTAATATTATAAAGATTTACATCAATAATATGGATTGATCTTTTGTTTCTGAGAAGCAGACCGTATCACCATATATCACCATATACCTTCTTCTGTAGTACTTCTTTGTTTACGATACAGTCACCCCCTGTTCAGGGGGGTTACTGAAGTTCCAGGTCTAACTTCTAATTTTTTATTAAAAGAAATTTTACATCACAGATGATACACTGTTAGGGCAGTAAACTGTACAGTTAAATGTGGACAAACGATCTTCTTAACACGTAGAACATGTTTTCAAGGAAGGTAATGTTAAATGGTAATGTTAATGTTAAAAGCTGTCTACAAAAGACTCACCGATTACCTGAGCACCAACTCTCTCCTTGACCCCCTCCAGTCCGGTTTTAGAGCTGCCCACTCCACTGAAACAGCCCTTACTAAAGTGGCCAATGACCTCATCAGAGCTAAGTCTCAAGGCAACTTTTCCCTGCTCCTTCTCCTTGATCTTTCCTCTGCTTTTGACACTGTTGATCACCCCCTTCTAATACAAATCATGCGCTCCATTGGTATCTGTGACACTGCTCTCTCTTGGTTTGCTTCCTATCTGTCTGACCGCTCCTTTCATGTTTCTTTCAATGGTAATTCCTCCTCGCCCACTCTCCTCCCTGTTGGTGTTCCCCAAGGGTCAGTTCTTGGACCGGTTCTCTTTTCTCTGTACACCTCCTCTCTCGGTAGTCTCATATCCTCCTTTGGTTTACTGTACCAAGTGTATGCTGATGACACTGAAATCTATCTGTCCACCCCTGACTCGTCTCCCTCAGTCCTGGATAAGGTCTCACGCTGCCTGTCAGCCATTTCATCATGGATGTCTGACCGATTCCTGAAACTCAACCTGGATAAAACAGAACTCATCATCATCCCCCCCTCAAATTCCAATTCTCCCCCTGACATATATCTAACTGTTAACAACACTTTTATTCCGCCCTCCCCTCAGAGACGTTGTCTTGGTGTCACCTTTGACTCGGCCCTCTCATTTACCCCCCATATTCAGAACATTTCCAGGTCCTGTCACTTTCACCTACGCAACATCTCCAAAATCCGCCCCTACCTGTCTCCTGAGACCACCAAACTCCTTGTACATGCTCTTATCATCTCTCATCTGGACTACTGTAACTTCATCCTCTCTGGTATTCCACTAACCCTACTCTCTCCTCTACAATCTATCATGAATGCTGCAGCCAGACTCATCCATCCTTCCCTCCGCTCCTCTTCCGCTGCATCTCTTTGTAGTTCTCTCCATTGGCTTCCATTTCACCTTAGAATCAAATTTAAGCTCCTGTGCTTTGCCTTCAAATCCCTACACAGGTATTGTCCCACCTACACTTCTGACCTGGTAAAAAAGTACTCCCCCTGCCGCTCTCTCCGCTTCGCCAATAACCTACTAATGACTTCCTCACTCAAAACCTCATCACATGCACGGCTCCAAGACTTCTCTAGAGCTGCCCCAACTCTCTGCAATGGTCTTCCTCGTCCTATTCGGCTTGCTCCTACTTTCTGCTCACTTAAAAGAGTGCTCAAAACCCATTTTTTCAAACTTGCCTACCCATCTTCTTCTGTCTTTTGAAACCATCACTACTTCCCACCACTACATATCTCCCATCCTATTGTGTGTGAAATTCCCCCACCTACTAGATTGTAAGCTCTTCGGAGCAGGGTCCTCTCCTCCTGTATCACTGTCTGTATTAGTCTGTCATTTGCAACCTATTTAATGTACAGCGCTGCCTAATATGTTGGCGCTATATAAATCCCGTTTATTAATAATAATATTAATAATAATAACCCTTGTAACACACAACTTACTTTTTGAAAGAATTAGAGAACCAAAGGCAATTGCTATAACAAACAAGGCGCATATGGCATCCAGACGTACCGCAAGCCAACGGGATGTTGTCAAGAATAAGAACCAGGCCTCTAAAAAGAAAGCAATGAGTGTGATATAATATGAAATACTATGCTCAAAAAAAACAAATGTTTAATTATAGTCAAAATATGTTTGACATTTCTGTTTTTTTTTTCATTTACACTTGTGGCAGAAGATGGTTTGTAAATAAACAGATGACATAAAAATAAATGAACAGATGTGTTACTGAAGTATACAAACTCCTATGCTGACTAAGAGAAACAAAATATAGGCTCTGAAATGCTAACCTTTTTAGAAAAATGCTGACTCAAAAATCTGGAGGAATAAGCACTTGGTCACATTATCTCTGTTGAGAGATAATGTATCTAGACCCTTCTAGATCATGTATCTAGACCCTTGGACATCTGACCGGCAATAGGCTGCAACTTCCTACAAAAAAGTTTAAATCTGTAATTTCTAAAACTTCTACCAAGATATCATATGGAGTGTTCTCAGTAATGTTTTTTTTCTCTTTCTTCCATAAAACATAGCTTTTCTTCTGAATATGGAGTTCTACTTCCAGTTTAAGACCTCCAGCTATTTCAGAGTCAAACGGCCATTTCCTGTCTGACCCAGGCAATGACTTGGATACCCTGCAGGACTTGAATACAATAAAAATGGGGTTTAGGGATGGGGTCAATCACAAGCATTGATGGAAGACCAGGGACCCACAATGGCAGCCATGAGGTCAAGAGGGGAATGGCAAAGAAAACTGCAAAACAAGAACATGTTTAGTAAATGGTTGCACCCCTGTTGCAAAGAGAAAAATGGCTCCCACAGCCATTTGGGGAATTAGAAACTATCATAGGGAAGGGTACATCATTTGATCAAGCTTTTTTTTGACCTACAGCAAATTATGGGTCAAAAGGCAAGTCAAGAACAGAGGAGACACACCCATAAAGAACCAAAAGGAGAACTGCAGAGTGGGTTCCCTCTGCCTGGGCTTGTCACTGGATGACACCATGGGACTGAATAAAGAATAAAAATGCTTAAAAGAAAACTGGAGTTGAATAAAGATACTGTCTATAGCCGTTAGATCTTCTGTTGAATGTGTTTGTTGAATAAAAGACAAATCCTAACTGTTTGGTAATAGAAACATAACTTTTGCTTCAGTTAAGTCTAATGCAGGTTGTATTTAAGTTAAAACAAACACTTTATCAATTATTTATTCTGGGTAGTGGTGGTAACACCTAATAAACACACTTCAACAATATTGTAAAAAAAATAAATAAATAAAAAAAGGAATCTTTATACAAACCAGAATGAAGGTCCTGTTGTGAATCAAATAATTGCTGAAACCGCTCTTCAGCTTTAAATGCTCTAATGGTCCAAAGTCCCTGGAGGGAAGATGACAGATGGGAAAATACTGGACTTCGAGCTGGAGAAGAAAAATACTTTGTGTTAGTTTTATATCTATATTATTGGGTTTACCGTAAAACATTTTCCAAACACATCATAATGGTGACTACAAAACATAAGTACACAGACAGAAAAAGAGGCTGCCATTGGTGATCTCCAGAAAATACTCACAGCCTGTAAATCAACCCCAATGACTTTGAAAGCATAGACAGCACGAACATTAGTATTTTCAGGAGCAATCAGCAAGGACAGCTTTTATTTTGGGTTTTCAAAAAAATTTTTGAAACCCTTTATTTTTCTTGAAAATTTCAATTACAAAATATGGTAGATCTATTTGTGGTTGCTAAAGGGTGGTCTTTACACTATTTTGATTTCAACCAGCTTGATCTCCAGCTCTGGATAAATAAAATAAGTCCAAATAAATTAGGATGTGCTCTTTAAACACCAACTTTTTGAATGCTGCTTCTGTAACCTCAATGCAACTAAAACCTTGTTTGTGTACGTAGAGAGAGGATTTACTCTATATGCAGTTTACTTGGAAAAGTTAACTGCAGTTCACCTAGTGAACTCACATGGGTGATATTTAACCTCTTGTCAAATTACCATATCTAAGAAAGAGTAAGATAAAAGACATACAGCTATTTTTCACTTCTTCAATTGTGAAACCCCCAGGAAAAGCTTTGGACCACTTGTTACTACAGAGTAGGCAGGGTTTGGGATAAGAAATTCAAGGCCTACTTTTTTCTGTCTTATTTATTTTGAATCAACAATAATAGAATCAATCAGAAAAGCATGGCCTTTACCAGCTCCCAGTTATGCTAACAAATTTGTCTGACTGCCTTGAAAATGAGACATTTGCAGACATTCTTGACTTTTTGCAAGTGAAATGGTATTGCTATTAGATAACAATGACAACTTTTTGTTTAGCCCAAATATGTAGTAATAAAGAAAAGCAATAACACAACCCTAAAAGTAAAAGGGGAATCATAATCTACTGCTGTGAAAATACTATTTCAAACAGTATAGATTAGGGGATGTGGGTGGGTATAGTTGGCCACAACATAACTTTGGGGTGTGTATTTATCATTGAAGGTGAATCATTCTAGTCCATGTGTTGTTTTGTTTTGTTTTTCATTACAGTGATTGATTCAACTAAATATACTCCGAATTCTACCTCTTTTTTCTGGAATTAAGGGGGATATTCACAAGGCATTCACAAATATTACTTGCTGGTAGAACTAATATCTTTCACTTATCTACATTGCTATAACACAGTACACACAAGCACATCTTTTAAACAATACTTTGCCAGTTCTGTCACTTATCTACACATATAACGAGAATGATAAGTGTTTACAGCATGCAAGTAAATATTTACAGAAAGTACATTTTTTTTACTCCTTATGGCTGGGTCTACATGAACGGTTTTAAAAACGCATATAAACGTTCCTACCACGTTTATATGCATTTTTATGATCTTTTACAAGCGTTTTAAAGCTTAACTTTAAACACTAAAAAACTTTTATAAACGCCTATGACGCGGTTTACCGGGAATTGCCACAATTTTACGTTTATAAAAGTTTTACTTTTAACTATTTCAGAAAATGAGTACAGGGGTACAAAAAACCCCTTACTCATTCCCTGAAAGGGTTAAAATATGTGTGGAACATTGGACGAGGCTTTAATGTTAAATTATTTTATTAAATGTGTGTGTGTTTGTGTAAATAAAGTCTGCTATGCTGACAGCTCCGCTCCCCTGATTACTCCCGCAGCCCTAGAGGAGCTGTAGTATGTGTTATAGATACAGAACATGTCACAGCTCCTCTAGGGCTCTGGGGCCTCTAGGAAACGTAAAACCTCAGCCAATCACAGAGCACTAGAGGTGAATGGACAGCCTTGTCCTCATATAACCCCTAGTGCCCTGCGATCCCTCACTGTCAGGGGTCCTAGGGCTGTGCTCATGTCATGATTGCAGCCCTGGGAATCATCCTTTCATTGGGATAACCTGAAAAAAAAAAGTTTAGTTACACAAACACACATACATTTAATAAAATAATTTAACATTAAAGCCTCGTCCAATGTTCCACACATATTTTAACCCTTTCAGGGTTAAAATTACTCATTCCCCAGGGTGGGGTGGTGGAGATCTGGGAGTCTCCTTATTAAACGGGGCTTCCAGATTAAAAAGACCTGCTAAAAACGCTTTTAACCTCCTTGCCGTTAAGCCCGACCTTCGTACGGGCTCAAAAAAGTTGCTCTTTTCGTTAAGCCCGAGATTTTCCGTACATTAAAATCCCCACTTAACCAGGTAAGTGGGGATTTTAATGTAGGGAAAATCTCGGTCCCCCTGTGCTCATCCAGCGTCGGGTTCGTGTTCCAGCGTCGTCCTCCGTTGATCGTCGTCCGTCGGTCTCCGTTTCCAGCGTCGGGTGCCTTCTCGTATACCAGCGGGACCAGGTAAGAAGCAGGCCGGCATCTTGTGCTCCGCTGGCCGGCCGGCGGAACACAAGATGCCGGCCGGTTTCTTACCTGGTCCCGCTGATCATCCAGTGTCGTTCTCGTTCCAGCGCCGGGTGATCTCTGAAACATGAAGCTGGCCGGCGGAGGAAAAAAACAGCCGGCCGGCTTCTTGTGCGTGCGTGATGACGTCGGCGCGTGTGCGGGAAATTCAAATTGAAACTCATTCATTCATTTTGTATTGGATTGAATACAGGAGTTTGTATTCAATCCAATACAAAATGAATGAATGAGTTTCAATTAAAAATAAATACAAAGTATGTATTTTGTATTGGATTGGATACAGGAATTTGTATTCAATCCAATACATAATGAGAGTTTGAATTTTGTTCTCATTTTGTATTGGATTGAATACAAACTCCTGTATCCAATCCAATACAAAATAATAGAAAATATATTTATGTGGTTTTGTCTATAGGTATGTGACATTGGACGGTTGGACACTAGGGAGGTGTTTTAGAAAAATATATTACTATACATTATACCGAATTATCGCATTTTAAGTATTGGATTGAATGCAAAATCCTGTATCCAATCCAATACAAAATAATAGAAAATATATTTATGTGGTTTTGTCTATAGGTATGTGACATTGGACGGTTGGACACTAGGGAGGTGTTTTAGAAAAATATATTACTATACAGTATACCGAATTATCGCATTTTCAGTACTTTTCATTTATTTATGTAGTCATGTTTAAGCTGAATTTTGTGTTTTTCCTTTAATTTTATTAAAAGTAATTTTTTTTTTTTTTACATGATTGTGTGTTTCAAACATTTTTTATATTCATTATATCTACTAGAACCCTATTCGGACATATTTCTGTAAGTTACAGGTCTACAATTTAAAAAAAAAAAAATTGCATGAAAACCTGTAACACTTTTGGTACAGAAATCTAGACCTCAGTGTAACGCCCAGGTGGTTAAAAGCCCCCATTGTTTTCAATGGAAGCTTTCAAAAAAAACCCTTAAACACGCTTGTAAAAGCCTCCATTAAGTTCAATGGGAGCGTTTTCAAGCGTTTTCCCGCGTTTATCCTGCGTTTTTTTAAACGTTGCAAGCAACGTTTAAGATAAGGCTCAAAAATGTGCCTGAAGGAAACGTTCTGGTGTAGATTAGCTCATTAGCTCAAACTTGAACCTAAGGATTAATCAGGGATTCATATTATTCTTGTTTACAAATTTTTTTATAGTTTGGACAGAGGTAATTACAGTATGTGACTTCTTTATTAAGAAAGTAACCCATTAGGTAAGACACAAAAATTACAGTACTTGTATTACAGTAGTAAAGAATGAGTAGCCAGATGCACAGTTAAATACCTTTAGGAGATATGTATCAATTCTGCTGTCCAGTGAAACAATGTTAATAGAAGCACTAAACAGAATAACAGGCAGACTACTAGGAGATTTCATTTAGATTCTACTTCTACTGCCACAAATTGGAACAGTGACAATATAAAACCTGCCTCTAGCCTCTTACCTGACCACATCTACAGTGCTAAAACTGGGGCAAGCTTTTACAAAACTTTATCAGTTGGCTTCACAGACAAAAAACTATTACTGTACTTTATTTAGGGTGGATGATTTGCAATAGTTGTATCTAATTTGTTCATCAAGCTGATTGATAAATGGTAAAGAAACGAAGGTGGCACCAAAGAGAGTAGCCCGAAATGAGAGTTTGGTAGGAGAGTTCCCTCTCGAAGACCCAGCCAGTAAATAACATGAAGGAGAGGAAGAAGAAAAAAAAAAAAGACAGGCTTTTGTGGGGCCAAATGGATCATGGATAAAAAATGATGCTTTATTCATATTAAACATCCTAAAAACAGAGACCGCCTATGCTAGCCCTAGCTTAACATAGGAGTAGTACTGTTCTAGCAATTTTATATACAATTACAGCAATATATATGTGTACAAGGTTGGATTTCCTTTCCCGATGCGTTTCGCCCCATGGGGCTTCCTCAGGGGTTTGGGAGATCAAAATTGAATTGCTGAAACCTTAAACTTGGGAAGAGGCCGTATCGTGCCTATCATTCCTCAAGTGGATGAAAAGGATAAAAACAGTTAGATGCTATATGCTGTTAGGGAAATATTATACATAGAAGATGGGTGTCTTGTGAAAGGACTGCTGGTAGAGACGCATACACATGCATAAGGTGGTATTAGCAGTCTTGTTAGTATACCAGAATATCCCGGTCTTTGAAGAAAAAACAGTGGGGGTTTGTTAGAATAAGAACCCAAGTTTGTTTTCGAAGATAGGGGTTGGAATTAGCAGCACTGACTGCTGGCAGCCGTCCAGATAGAGGGCTGATTGATAAATGCACTTACAAAAAGTTAGTATTGGGTAATAAAGTTAAGCTACGTACACACTTCCAATTATTATCGTTGGAAAACGAACGACGAACGTTCATGCACGATATATACGACCAATCGTATAGCACCGATCCTGCACATAGAGTTAACGACACGATCGTTCGTAGATATTGTACACACAATAGATACGATCGTTTGAGCGATAGAGGAACTATGTGCACGACAGGAAAGTGAACGGACGTTCGTTCATCACGCATGCTCTGAACATGGACGATCAACGAACGACCGTACACACGAACGATGTTCAACGATCGTCGTCCAATCCGATCCATCGGTCCGGTCGTTCGTTCGTTTCCAGCGACTTTCCTCGTTTGTCGGCGTCGTTGGTTACTTTTTTACGAACGATTTTTTGCCCAATCGATCGTTCGTCGTTCGATTGGAACGATAAAAATTGGAAGTGTGTACGCACCTTTAGACAAGTGGTATAAGATAAAGCATTGTTTCCCCCCAGGCCCCTTTAGCTGGCCGTACCTCCCGGCACTTTTCAGCACCCACCTGGCTGTTTTTGGGTGGTTACTAAAGAGTTTGGTCACAATAAAGGGGCTGCCACCCACCTAGAATTTCTTTCCACCCGGCTTAAAAAAATTTCTGGGTTGAGCACTGTAAAGATATGATATGGACCAAAAAAATTAGATACTATGGGCTGGATTTAATTAAGCTATCCAAAGCTAGAGAGGATACACTTTAATCAGTAAAGCTGGTTGATCCAGCAAACCTGGAATGGATTTCTTCAGTCATTTGCGATTTGTTAGCAAGTGTTTTAAACCCTGGACCAGATCCATTCCAGGTTTGCTTTATCACCCAGCTTCACCGATGAAAGCGTATCCTCTCCAGGCTTGGAG
Source organism: Pyxicephalus adspersus (assembly GCF_032062135.1). Taxonomy (NCBI): domain Eukaryota; kingdom Metazoa; phylum Chordata; class Amphibia; order Anura; family Pyxicephalidae; genus Pyxicephalus; species Pyxicephalus adspersus. The sequence goes on from NC_092858.1 coordinate 59,253,165, forward strand.
AGCTTTAATAAATCAGGGCCTATAATTTCAAGTCCAATGGTGAGCAACTGCCTGAAGTTAACAGCATTATTGTGTACTATCACACAATTAGTATGAGGGGTGGGCATGTGACTCCTTCCATTATAGTAACAAGATTTGCATGATGTTGTGGTAAAGATCATGTAACACAACTACCATAGATGTCTGATTCAGAGGTTACATTTTAAAATAGTATTTAAAGGTATATATTCATAGTAGTTTTTGTACATGCACAGCTCCTATACAATACAAATGTTAAGGACAGAAGGGAATTTTATTTACTTTTTACACTGAACCGAACCAAGCAACAAGGACTAACACGGTTTCTGTACATTTCCTTCAAGCATCATGACTGCAACGCTCGCTTATTAATGGAATATAAAGTGACAGCAACCGGTTGTGCGTGTCAGCAGGTAAGACAGTTCTACAATGGAGGCATTATGAAGCTCTTTCAAACTACAGTAGCTCCCTTTCATTCTTCCTTTCACATTTTTTATTTTCCCTTTATTCAATGGTCACTTTCTCCACAAAACTAAATGTCACCTAACATGAACCAGACAACAGAAGGCATGTCAATCATTCCACTTTTGAAAAAAAGACAAAACATTACTTATTGTCTGAGCAACCATGAAAGGCATTCTGATTAGAGAGTCTTCAAGGACAGCTCACCAATGAACTGAAAAACCTATACAACTTGCATGCACGCACACACACACACATATTGTGAACTCCTGTGAATGACCACTGCAGAAAACATTAGTATTTACTTCTCCTTTGGAAGTGCACCAAACCTAATTCTTATTACAATCTGATATCTCACATTTTATATATTTATCAGCCTACTTAAAAAGGGGAAAACAATCTCCACCAGAGTAATCAATCTGTAAAATAATGACATGCCCATAAATTGGGTCATTACCATATACACAAATATATAAAAATAAATGTATTATTCAATTATCAAAACATAAAGGTATACAAAAAGGTTATGGAAAACTCCTTCAAGTTCACAGCATTGACTCAAATATATAGCAGTGCATCATTATTTATGCAATACTATTGCCACTATATTTTTCATATATTTTATCTTTTAACCTTGTTCTAAATATTAATATTATCCAGTCTTTATATAGTGGCAACAAATTAGCAGCACTTTACAAAGACTGTAGTCATGTCACTAACTGTCCCTCAAAGGGGCTCACAATCTAATGTCCCTTACCATAGTCATATGTCATCAACATAGTCTTAGGTCGATTTGGCGGTAAGCCAATTAACCTAACTGCATGTTTTGGAATGTGGGAGGAAACCAGAGTACCCAGAGGAAACCCATGCAAACACCTGGAGAACCTGCAAACCCTGTGCAAATAATGGCTGAGATTTGAACCTGGGACCTAGTGCAGACAGAGTGCTAACCTCTGAGCCACAAGTAAATATTTATATATACAATGTTTTCCCCGTGTATAGGTCAGGATTTCTTCTAATCAATATTGTTATAATACATTGCACAGAGAACACAACTTATGACCATTATCACAGTGGGAACTACAGCAATAGCAGTACGTGCAGCTACTAATTAGCCCAAAGTTGCGGAGGGCCCTAGGGCTCAGAGGGAATGGACTATCTAACTAATTTCTCTGGGTAGTAGGTAAACATGGGCTGTCTGGTCTATCCAGACCTCCATCTGCAAGGAGTCGGCTCTGACAGCTGAAAGATTTGCCACTTGTTGCCACTTGCAAACACAAAACAACTAAGCGCTTCTGTGTTTACAAGATAAAGGGTCAGGTTAGTGAGCTGTCACAGAAGGACCCCCAATAATACAGGTATAAGCAGCAAACCATTTTTTTTGTAACTAACTTGCACTACAGATGTGCACATGGTTTTGGAAGAATATAAGAAAATAATACCTAAAGGTCACTTTTAGATAACATATCCTGCATGGTATTTTTGTGCTGTCCTTATTTTCTTATATATAGCCAATTTTTACTGTTATATTATTTATTTTTTGATACATGTGTTTTGATTCCTATTTGCTTATGTGTTCAATAGGCCACCGAACAAAATTTGGTATGTGTCTTTTGCCTAATATGCACGTAAACTTATAGAAGAACTTTTAGAAAATATAGAAGTTTACTCTATACTTTTTAAATGTGGTGAATGCTTTGGTCGTCATTTTTAGACCCTTTTTCCCTTTTAGTTTTATCTGCAGTTTTGTCTAAAACTAGGGCTTTTGTGGTGACAACACAAGTGACGTGTATCAATGGAGAACCAGTGTTGTCACTCCATGAATGAAGTGCTTATGGCTACAGAGCCCCTCCCCTCTCAACAACATTGGGGAGGGAGGGGGGTCAGGTAGCTTGTAGTTCACACAGAAAGTTCAGTCAAGGCTAAAACATTACTTGGTATTCAGGGCAACATTGCTTATTGTCAACAGAGGTTTATAGTTTATAAGTTTTTTGTATATTTAACAGCAATAAAAGAGGAATTGTGATAGGGTTTTCAAATGAAGAAACACACAGATGGAAAGTCTATTGCAGAAAACAACAGTACATACTTCATCCTGCTGTTAGTTGGTTTGTTCCCAAAATGCAGGAAATCTGTAACAGAGTAAATGAGCCTACAATCGCCACTTCTGATGTTGGATCAGGTATTGATATTCTTTATTGACTGCAGCCAACACTGGCCTGGGTGGTCCACAGGCTCTTGTGGAGTAACTACTAAGTCTACTTGAGAGTCTGGAACCACTTGAAATGGTATAGGCTATAACCCATGGAAGAATATGCTAGCTGATCTGAAGGAGATATATAAGGGGTGAGACTTTATATCAAACCCTAATCAGTCATATCCCTTTTGCAATATACCCTTCTCCCTTAAGCTATTATTTTTATGTGTTTCTCTTTATTCTTTATTTTATTTCTAGCGTTACAATTCACATGCATTGTAAGGTGCACTGTGGTGCCATTTAAAATGAATGGCTTCACAGCATCTCAATGCACATTACATCAACACTGCACAATCTGGCAGTTTTGGTTCGTACTAAAAAGTACAAGGGCCGAGAACAGGTGGGGTATAATGCAAAGACAATAGAAAAATGGGACAAACTAAAGGGGTAAGCATTAGAAAGTTGAAACAAAGTATGGGGGGTAGAAAGTTGACAGAATAATAGGTTATTTCTATGGCAACAACAATTGGGAACAGTACATGTTGTCCTGCTCACTTTTTGACCATCCACCTGCAGCTTCGCTCCACCCAGCTAAAAAATATTTCTGGGGGAACACTGCATTAATGTGGGCTACTATACTGATTAAAACACTGTCCTGCTACTTGAATAAAAATATGTGACTCTTTCGGAAATGTGACTTACTTGTTGATTCCATTCGTTTGATATCACGTGATGTTTCCAAGAAATACTTTCTCAAAAAGTAAAATATTATCACAAGAGGAAGCAAGGGAATTAATATCCATGGAATAATGGCAATGGCAACAGCAATCACACCTAAGATTTGAAGAAACACCTAAACAAAAAGAGAAAAATTATTCAAATATAACTAAGTGTTCAGAAAAAAAAAACATCAGACAAGGGGTCTAACTCCTAAAGTGGTAACTGTGATTTACAAACAGTCTCCGGTACTTAACCTCTCTGTTAGTAAAAACCCACGCACTTGTAGAGAATGTTTGGTGAATGTTTGACTTACAGATCCAGAAGAAAAGGTAGTTTTGACATGAAGCACAATGTGTGTGTAGCTTGGAAAGAGATGGGTAAGCCTGGTAAAAGACTTTCTAAATCAGAGACATTTTCAAAACCTTTTTAACACAGATAGCTGAGTATAAAACGAATTGTAGATAAAATATATGTAGAAAATAAAAGTGATCAGCATCGAAACACCTTGACTGAAGTTTTACCACTATTTCTTGTTTCTGTGATACCCAACAGCAAAATTCAACTGTTCAGCAAATTCAAATGAAGTCAAATCTGAACACGCCAGTAAAAAACGAACATTACAGGGGTGTTGACCCACCTTCCCTACACTTTGAAAAGCAGGAAAAAATGGGCTAGAGTTACAGTTTAGCACAAAGAAACTATGATCATGTAATATTGTAATAATGTAATAATGTATCTAAGCACCAGGACAAATATTGCTGACAGCTAACTGGAAAGACACTAGCAAGTTAAAACAATTCTTACAGTGAAAAGAATGTCCTTGCTACTGTAACTATAAATTAGTATTTACATTTCCCTATCAGTCTCCCAATCTTACACATACCATTAATCTTCCAATCTGACAGTTTGCAAAGATATTTAATTAAACAAAAGCCAAACCACCACCCAAATAACCTAGATTCTGCAAGTCTATAACAAAGGGTGGAGAGATGATAGCATTAAAATGATAGCCTTGTTTAGTCCCCAAGTGCTTCGATTAGCCTCTTGTTAAGGTTTAATGGCACTAGTGTCACTCACATGCTGAGAATGACAAATTAGGCCTTTGACTGCAAGCAGAGCAAGGCTTGCAGGATTTTAAACTGATTAACTGCCACAGCTCCTGTGATTCTGTTTTTGGGAAACTTTTCAACTTAAAGCTTTAGAATCACCAGAAAGCTGTAATTTTGACATTGAAAATAAAAAAAGTACTGCACAAAAGGCTATTGTTTATTTAAAGTAATTTACTGCTAAATTACTTTTCCCCTGTTCTCATTCACATGTACACTGTAATTTTCTATCCCATATAACAATACGAACATCACTTCAGCATATTGGTAGCCAGTCGGTCAGTGCTAAGATAGACACTGATGCAGAGATCCTACAACATCTTCAAAAACTTGGTGTAAAATCACTTGACAATATTGACTAGAAAATAGAAGAATTATCACTTGCTATAATGAGGGAATAACCAAACCTTGCAGATCATTTTAATGAAAATTTTCAACACAAAATAATATTATTAATAAGGTTTTTGTTGAAGAACAACAAAGCTGAAAAACCCCTTAATACCTAGGTGTAAAATTAATTAAAAAGTGCTGTTCAATTATTGTTATTATTATTAATATTATTATTATTATTATTATTATTAAACAGGATTTATAAAGGGGCCAACATATTACACAGCTCTGTACATTAAATAAGGATCAGAAAGGTTCATGAGCTCTGAGATCTGCAGGGTTCTCTCTGAGCTCTGCAGAGAAACTAGAGCTTTCACATGGATAACAGGAGTCCTTCTCTGCAGCACGCTTTATTATGAATACTTTTATTATTATTATTATTATTATTAATAATACACAGTATTTATATAGCGCCATCATATTATGCAGCGCTGTACAAATTCCATAGTCATTTCACCTGCTGTCCCTCACAATCTAATATCCCTACCTCAGTCATATGTCTTTAATACAGTTTAAGGTCAAGTTTGGGGGGTAGCCAACTAACCTAACGGCATGTTTTTGGAATGTGGGAGGAAAGCAGAGTACCCTGAGAAAACCCACACAAACACGGGGAGAACCTACAAACTCCATGCAGATAGTGTCCTGGCTGAGATTTGAACCTGGGACCTAGAGCTGCAAAGGCCAGAGTACTTACCTCTGAGCCACCATGCTGTCCCATTTTTTTTTTAAAGAAAAATTGTGTATATTTTGTTTAGATGCGACTGGCAAATGTGTATCTGTATTAAACTGAAAAGTTCAACTAGGTTTTAAATGTGCATTAAAAATAATACCTGGTGGTCCTGCTATCAAGTTCAGGCTCAAACACTTTCAATTATAGGGTGAGAACACTTTGTCCTTCTCTCCCAACTGTCCTCTTGGTTTGCTACCATATCATACACTTTTTCGTGCAGATTAAATGTGGACATGTACAGGGATGTCCCAATGTCACCATGAGGAAACCAGCCCCGCAAAGTGCTGTACACCAGGAGTGCATGCTTACAGACAAAAAGTTTGTCACAAAGCAGCTACAGGAGATCAGAAATGCTCAGATCCAACACAAGAAGGCATATAAAAAAACAAAACAAAAAAAAAACAGGAAGGCAGGAATACACAATGTTTTGCCAATAAAGTGCCATTCAGTTAGGGTTTACTTGCGGTTTTAAAGCATGTATTTGACAATGAGAATGAAAATAAAATATCATTTATGTATTAAGACAAATAATTGACTTGTGTTTAACACATAAAATGAAAAGCATGCAGCTTCAACAAAGTGCCTGAGGACTGTAAAATGACACCTGTATTGGTATTAACAACAGATGTGCCCATATATTATGTTTATTAAAATTACTGATTGCCCAAACTTCATGAATGTTTTTTTATTTATCCATTATTAACAATGCAATGAAAAAAATCTTTACACTATGACCAAAAAAGTAAAGCCTAGCGTTCTACAATCAAAGCCACATAGCAGTTCACTGAGAGAAAGAAAAAAAAAACACCAAGACATTGTTAAAACAGAATTCCTTCTACACACTTTCCCTGACATTTCCACACAAGAAAATGTAAGGGTCACTGGTAGAGAAACAAGGCACGGCAGTTCCAGTCTTTTGCTCTTATAAAAGTGAATGACCTCAGCTATTATTCCTGTCTTAGGCACTTTTTGTTCTCGGTGTCCAGATGCAAGAGCTATTCTTTAGGAGAAATAACTGTGGACAGCTCCTTCACATTTCCCTTTTCCTCGGTGTTTTCACTTCATAAAGCTGCAGTCAATGCATTTTGTGTGTGGTGAGGACAAGAAGGGAGGGGAATGGCCTCATTCACTGGTGGTCTGAGCCATACCCTTCAGTGCTGGCTCAAGTAGTCCCAGGATTAGGCTTTTGTTTGTGATGAAAGCGTCTTAAAAGTCAGTTATTTAAAATTAGTCAAGCTGTTGATTTTAAAATAAAGGCTTTTTAGATCTGCTTTCTTTAATAAATCTCTAGATGGTTCTGAGGGCAGCTGCAGGACACCTCGCATATTCTCCATGAACTTCCTGCCAGCGCTTCCCTTCTGCTCTCCCTAATCATAGAGTGTTTTAATACAGGAACCAACATTAATCCTGAATTTTCCCAAAGCAACTTCACAAATATAAATGCAACATAGAGATGGTGGTTTACTAAAGCAAATATCAGCGACAGGAGATCCCTGTGGTTTGCCACATTTTAGGCCTGCATGTGGATGTTACCTGTGTTTACCCACAAACTTTGTTCTAAAAGGTGTACACATTTCATCATCTAAGCAAGTTTGTAGGTATGAAGGCACCTGGGCCATAATCAGAACAAAGCTTTAGCGCCAAGCTTTGCTAAACTTAGCAAACCAAGACATGGAAGCCTCAGTACACAAACAGTATTTATGGAATGTTACAATGGCTCATCCCATGCCAGCATACCTATACACAGCAAGCTTTTACTACAAACATGTAAGTTTATATCTGGCCTGCTTACAAACTATGGAATTACCAAAACAAATAGGTATTTGTAGTTTGCTAAAAGCAAAACAGTTGAGTAACAAAAACAGTGTACTCATGTCACATAATAAAGAAAATTTTGAAACAGTAGGATCAATTTATTTGGCTTAATGTACATCATTGCAAAGTTTTTTGAGATGACATGCACTAATTCTTTAAAACTGGCTTTGTACATAAGCAAGGTAAACACTTTTTATTGTTGTCTGACATACATTTACACATGTTTTCAAATGAATTGTGGGAGCAGTAAGAATTTGCTTAATAATTTTAACAATTACTTTGTATCCATGTTGTGCCTGGCAGCCTTTCAACCTTTGCTGTGCTGCTAATTTCCCACACTCACCAAGGTCAATTGTAGGGTCAACTAAACAGTGAAACCCACATAAACATTGGGAGGACATGCAAACATTGCAGATTGTGTTATGGCTGGGATTTAAAACTAGGCCAGAATCTGAACCTAAAACTGATGCAAAAATTCACTTTTTAAAAGTAGCTGTGACCCTGTAACCCTGAGTGATCAGAGAGAATACAGAGATCAGAGCAGTGGGAGAGGCATACCAGGTTCACCCAATAATAGCTGCCTACTGAAAACTATTGTTGTGTTATTGGTGTGGATTAAAGACCAACCATTCTCCATATGGAAAAAAAGCAGCAGTTACCAGTCTATAATAAATAAAAATAGTTTAATGCTTGATTACTGCAAAGACCCAGGGGAAAAACAATTGGGATACATTTGAGTTTTTCTTAAGTTATAAATCTGTTTTGTCTTTGTTTTTGTTTTTTTCTTGTACTGTGGGAAAATATAATATATATACATAAAGCCTTCCTTTTGAAATATTAGCAAAGTCATTTAGGTACACTGCATATACTGAGCACAAAGCCAAAGTCAAAGTACTTGAATCCTAGACATAAGTTGTACCCCAGGTGCACCCAGAGTGAAAAAGAAGAAAAAGCTTAGCCAAAACAGGGATGTTTCCAAAGGCTGAAAGTGACCCCAAGTGTACCTCTGCCAAAAACACTTCTTAAATGCAAATCCTCTCAAGAAACGCTCCAGTACAAAGAATGAGATGAACCAGTCACTGCATTGTTTATCAAGTTTCACTTGATTCCTCCTGACAACCATTTAAACAATGAATGTTGGGAAATATCCCTCAAAGAAACAGCAACAATGGCAAGGATCAGAGCCTTTATATTTACTTAATACTCTTTAAAAGAGAGAAACTATTTCTTCCTGAAGGGATTAGAAGTCTTCTTATAAAAGACACCTGCAAACAAAACAAGTGTCAAAAGATCTTTATCATAATTGATATTGCTGTTGTTGAAATGCAGATCTATGATGATAGCTGATGAAGTGTGTCACCTGACTTGGAAAATAAAAAAAATACCAGGTGAGGACTAATTTCTAACTACTTGTTGGCTAAGAAACAGAATTAGAACAAATTTCTATTGCTGATGAAGCACTTTCATGCACACTAGGAGTATTTTATGAGCTATAATGCAAAGGTATATATTTTAATACTAAACTAAAAGTTTACTGTCGCATTAGTAATTACCCCAGCAGTCTCTTCAACATTTCATATCTAAAGACTAACCATATATTTAACAATGTCATGTCATAAACTATAAAAGTGATTGGCAGGAGATCTGTCCATAGGACTGACAGCAAATTCTTTTTTTATGAACATTTACGCAAACCATATTAAGTAATTAGGGTGTTAAGAGACTATTCAATATACTTATATTTATTGCCCATAAAATTCTAACCTGTTTTATGTAAAGGACTAGGTAAATCAGCTGTTTACTTTTGATAATTTGCTAGTCATAGACAATGAAAGCTAACAGCTGAATAAGGAGTTTTTATATGCAGATTCAGTAAAATTTACAACATATCTTCCACGGTTACCAAGTATTAATCACACATTCCTTTATCTCAGACTAGGCTTAAAACAGATTTGTATATAAATAAAACAGTTTAATTAAAACCTAATAAAATTATAATCTGCACTAACAATGTAATACAACAACAGTATTTTGTATAGCTATTCCATAATATAATGAGCCTTCTGCAGAAACCATCAACTTCCACTGCCATAATCAGAAAACTTCACAGCAAGAATGTAGGGCTCAGTCAGATCCTAGCTTCTTGGTTTATTGCAGAATATATATGTTCTTCAAGTATTTTCGTCAGAAGTGTTTCTGTCCTGAATAACTTTTGAAATATTTATGGGGTTTGATTTGTTAATGCTAATATATATTTAGATCCCAGCTTTTTGAAGGAGTTGTTTGCCTCGTAATTTGATTTTAAGCTGACTTGCAAGTACGCATCAGAATGCTTTTATTATTTTTGTAAAAGGTAAAAACATGTTTCCAATTTTTCTGATTTACAAAATAACATATTATGCATATACAGGTTTTATTGAACCAATCTAATGGGAATGTTGTTTGTAGCCATTTAGGAACTGTAAACACCACATAATGCTTTGTTTATGTGAATGTTTCCGAGTTGATGAGCAAACATCCATGGCATCAAGAAAAGTTGTGTTTCTAATATTGAACAAAAGATCCTTTTAAAACCTTTATAGATAAAACAAACTCCAGACAGATATAAAAAATCAAAATACCAACTAATAAAGTATTATTTGTGTGCGTTTATTAAAATATATGATTTTTTCTATCTACTATAGCAGAGGTCAACTTTATCAACAAACCAGGCTAAGAGAGAGGGAGGGTGAGCACTTTGAGAAAATAGGGTGATTTGCTGACAGGCAACATTGTGATCAGGAGGAGAGAATAGAGAGATTACCTCATCAGTCTGTTGCTGACCATTTACTGTCCATTAACATGTGGGGACAGGGGGTGACTTGTCTGTATTACTTAAATGGAGTAAAAGTCAAGACACAATGCTGGCTATAAATATGGAGATGAATAGAAAGAAACACAAATTCTTTGTAAAAAAAAAAAAAAAAAAATGCTCCAGCATATGTATTTCAACTGTGTATTTAGCGTTTTGTCTGGAGCTCAGATTTAAATGAAAAACTAGTTGAAAAACATTATTATTACTTTACAGTCTGATGCAACACAATATTATACAAGCTTCGATACTGCATCCAGCATCTGATAAAATAAATGTTTATTAAATATATACAGTAACAACCAATCAGAAGGATAGTATATTATTAAGGCCAAAAAGAGTGTGTGCTAGGGAATAAATAACTTTTCTTGCCTTCCTCCCCTGACTTATTTCACAACATCCTGGACCACGTGGGTGAAATTATTTTCACTAGTGAATACACATATTTTATCTGCAACACAATTTAGGGAGTTCATCTGCAGAATTAACTTGGATGGAATGCACTAAAGGTACCAGCCTCCAGATCTTGCAGAAATCAAATGCTGATGTAATGCTTTATTATTTTCCATCCTATCTAAGCAATTAGGATCAGGAGAGGGACAGGAGATTCCCACACGTGTATCAATTATTTACAAAGTCCGTACATATTATCACAAGTCATTGTTTTAATAGGTATCTCAAAAAATCATCAAAATAAAAAAGTTATAGTACTGAGGATTCAGTTTGTAAAAAATACTATGAAATATCTCACAGCCCACTAAAAGTGATCAGGAAGCGTGAGAAGTCAATGTCTCTGGTGCTATGTGATGTGATTTATGAGCTTTACTAAATTGCAAGTGTAATAAATGAACATCCTCCCCACCTATTTAGTTCTTAAACCATAACACCTTTGAAACCTATCACTCCTTAGAAGGCGTAATTAGCGCTGGATTTACTGCACGCACACACAGCCCAACCCCAATGTACACTAGCTGTTACCTTTTAGTTGCCGCAGTGATTTACCATGACGGTGGAGTACTGCCTTTGCCACAGGCAAGACTAAAGGGGTTAACAGCAGTCATGATCAAGAGCTGTGTTTACAAGCCTATAGAACTCCCATATTTACATTCTGATTGTTATAAATCTAGTTGTACAGGTTAATGATACTTATGTTCTATGAATAAAAAGCTAGAACTGAAGCAGCAGCCAATTGCTTTATATTGTAATACCTTTGATCTCTTACAATCTTCTTGGCACATACATCTTTTGTGTCTTTGGAGATTATTATCTGGAGCTACAGTTTTTTCTTTTATTCTTATTAAGACATCATTATTTTACTTTATTATTGCTAATCTCTTCTTTCTTAAAACATGACCACTCCTGGTTTTGTTCAGAAAGGTGCAGTAAACACAGGCTGTGCAAAGCCAATACACATTTCAAATTTGCTTAATCTTTGTAATCGTTCCGTGAGAGCGGATTGTTTCTACGAGGCTGTGACATTTCACAATGCATCTCTTAGCTTGCCAGACTGCTGCAAGGCAATCCAGTAGAAAGCAAAGTGATAGAGTGGGAGAAAAGATATGTAACTTCTACAGTCTACATTGAGATGTAATATCAGCCTCTAAGCAATTACTTCTATCTAGAAACCACAAGTTACAGTGCACTTGTATAGCATATTTGTTGCTAAACACTGCAATGACAAGAGATTACTATATCTAAATTTTAAAGAGGAACTCTTTACACATACAGTTTTGAAACACAAACATAGTAGTAAACATGGCCTCCCTCCTGGAAATTCACAGAAATACCTAACTCTGTTTTCCATCTGCTTGCAGGGAAGGCACTACAGGGACACAATAAAAGAACAACATAGGTTCTACTCATCTATTACTCCCTGAAACCCTGAAAATACTTTTTTTTAAATATCAAACAGGACTGCGGTTATATTTTACACTGAAAAAAATAAATTCTTACTGAAAACCCAGCATGCACACTACTCTACCCAAAAAACTAAAGCTAGACAAAGATACAAATAATAATATACAAAATTTTACAATTTTTAAAATGCTAAACATAAAGACAACATAAAGGGTGTTCAAAAAAATAAAAATAAAATAAATATATACATTTTTTTTTTACTCAGATGCCAATAAAAGGCCTTTATTACATATTTATAAGCACTTTTATAACATTCTGAAACTGGGTACCTCAGAGGCATAGAATATGCCATTGCCAAGTTACACTAATAATTATATTGGGTCTAATTTAACAGACTGCGTATGTCTCTTCAGTCTTGGTTCTACTTGACAGTCAGATCTTTTATTTTTCTCCTATAGTACACTGCGTTACATGCGTAACAGTGCGGTGCAATCACCGCAGAGATGTACACACAAGGCAATCTGGGCTGTTATTTACACAATATAAAACATGGCTAGTTTACAGGCAGATTTATGGTAAATTATCAGTATAATCCTCATATTTAGACAACTTAATAAACGGTATAATTCGCTTTGGGCAAACTTGGTAACACACAAGGTTGCAACCTGTGTTTATGTTTTACCAAAGGTTTTTATGATTTATAGCTCTTTCATGTGTAAAAAAAAAAAAAAACAGGAATGACAGGCTGGTAAAACTGACTAACAAAGCTTCCCACATTAGTCAAAGTGCATATATGTTTTACAAGGTTCAAGCCTAAACCTCAAGACACTTTTTTTATAGATAAACTGAGGTAGATAAAAACAAACATTTATTCCTAACGTACCCGTGTTAAATTTGTTAGTGTAAAAAGAAAAGAAAAAAACAAAAAGCAGATAAGATTTTAAAACGCAACCACAAACCATTCCTAGAATTCAATTTTAGCAGAAAGGGGTTAAACTTTCAGCTTCAACTTTGGGACTCTCTATTCATTCCCTTCCTCTCTTCTTTTTTCTGGTTCATGCTTTCCATCTCTACCTTTCTTACAGATCTTAGTAATTTACCTTTGTCATCCCTGCAGCCAGAACGTTGAAGACTTGCTAAAGCCTTGTATAGACATTGGGCCTGCTTAATAAAGCTCTCCAAGGCTGGGGAAGATACACTTTCATCAATGAAGCTGGGTGATCCAGCAATCCTAAAATGGATTTCTTTAAAGTAATTTGCTATTTGCAGGCAAATGTTTTGAATCCTGGACCATATCCATTCCAGGTTTGCTAGATCACCAAGCTGCACTGATTAAAGTGTATCATTTCCAGCCTTGGAGAGCCTTAATAAATCAGATCCATTGAATAATCTTAGCTCAAATGATGGATTGCTGAAAAACATTGTGGGACACCTGTTTCAATGCTATATTTTACCTCAGATGATTATGTTTCCCACGATGACACTCTAGTGTCTGTATGGGAGTGTTAGTTCTTATGCTGGTGTCTGTATAGGAGTGTTAGTTCTTTTGGAATCCAAGTGCCTCCATCAAATTTTTCAATGTCTCAGTAACTTTAAAAGGATCTCTAGTACATTAGGGTATAATGATATATATTCTAATACAGGTGTTAAACTTGTCCTTCAAAGGTACATTAAACAGGACATGTGACATATGTTTGCAAAGTTACAAGAACTCCTCCTGCACACCAAAACACAGGGAATATCTTCTTTTTTTTCACAATATTAAAAAATCTACGAGACAGATGTTATGCTTGTAAAGTATTTGAAATAATCTCACAAACACAGGATCCAAGCAGAACAGAATTATTTAAAGGGTTTTTTTTTTGAACTGATAAAAAAAATATATACAGCAGAAAATGGTAAACACAAATTACCTGCATGAAGTCCAAAAACGTAAAAGGCAGCAAGTCATCCAGATGTCCAATATCTTTGGAGAATCGGTTCAAAATCCTTCCTGCAAAATAGAAAAAAAATGACATGTACATGGCAAAAAGCTTAAATGCCAAAGTTGAAACTCAATGCTTCCTATTCAGCAATGTTTTTTTCTCCGACAAGCAGGGTATTATGTTCCAATTCTGGAGTTAACCGAACAGAAAGCATTAGGGGCTCTTTGTGTATACTCCTAGAGAGCAAGCAACTAAAGGAATCATCCAAGGTACAAAAGTGAAAATAAACTCAAATTACACCTTCCTCTTTTTTCATCTTACTACAACCTTTCAATCAATAGTTCTTCAGTTTAAAGCATGACTGGGTGCTGAAAGCATGTAAGATGCAGAATACCACTGTGTTCTTTGGTAGCCTATTTATCATCTGAGAAAAAGTGTCAGAGGGTAAGTGCACAGACAAAATTTGAAAGCTCAATAGAATAAAAAAGCAAGAGCTATTTTTAAGTACAACTAAAGGCTTCTGCATGACAGTCCAAACAAGTACCAAATAAAATGACTATTTGATATACACAAGTCTCACAAAGTAAACAAACAAATTCCTTTACCTTCTCCAAGCCAAATCCTCTTCTATTTGTATCTCACTCACTCCCCCTCCCAGATAATGTAGCTCATATTGGGAGGCCTTCATCAGCAAAGGCAGTGATGCCAATGCAGAAAACAGCGAGCAGGTCTATCTGTTGGTGGATACTAATTGACAAGCTACAGGGTTGTGAATCAGAATGATGATGCCATTAGCCATGACCCCTGCAACTTTTTATCATTCCACTATCATTCAAATTCACAGCCTGCATTAGAGTCGCAAATCTGCTCAAAAAAGCAGGAGAAGGGCAGCATCCTTGGCACACCAATAGAGAAAGTTGCATTAGGTGGACTTTACTGGCAAGAATATTTGTGGCAAGACTGCAGAACTGGGCCACTTTGATGTAAATTTCTGACCAAAAAAATGGGAAACTTTCTGACTAGTTTAACACTAGTCTAATATGTTAAAAGAAAATTTTAAAAATGATAAATGATTGTTTTGACTGTTTCTATAAAAAAAAAAAGAGAACAGACAACAGTCTAACCAGCTATCATTCTCCATGAGACAACCGTCTGTCTCTGCCTGCTCTTACCATCTACAGTGGGTGAAAAAAACACATTTAGCTGCAAATAAATGTAAAAGGCATTCATAGACACATACAAGCCCCACTACACTAAAAGTAGGACTCAAAAGTGCATTAGAATTTCTGAGTTGAGTTCCATTTCAAGTTCAAGCTCAGGTAAAAAGACCTCATCAGAATGAGATAAAGTTAAAAAAAATCAAGTGTGTGAGGGTGAGATTTCTTCAGGGCAAGAGAATTGCTAATTGAATGCCACAAACTTGAGGATGGAGCTTAAATCTTCAAAATGTAATTTACAGTTGTATCTATCAGAAATATTCTGGGATTAAAAAGGATAACCGCAGGGAGAGAAGATTTGTCTTAAAAGAACAGCGCTGAGATGTGATTAGGCCTTTAGAGCTTTTAAACAATATTTAAATGCTTATTAGTCTCCAAATAAAATTGCATTTCAAATATGTAAAACATCAAAAGGATTGTCACCAATTTGATTATCTGTAATGCAAAGGAAACAACTGACATGGAATAATGAATGTTAGGTAAATACTAGAAATTTACTGTTGGTCTTTAAATACTGTTTTTTTGTGCTGCAGGCAATCACCACTGTTCTATATGTGACATTACCCACAGCAAGGCCTTTGCAAACATCATAAAGAATAAGGACCCGGATTACATTGCATTAGGGAAGATTACTTCACTGCACTAAATGCAACCAAGTAGGAGAATCCCAATGATAATCTTTTACAACATGTATACTGCCTAAATGATCCAAATGCGGAGTGGCATTCACATAACATCATAATATTTTAATGACGTGGATGCAGTATCTGTAGTGTGCAAAAAGAAAGTGAAATACCAGGTCCCAACCAAGAAAAACATGTAATGCACTCACATTTTATTGTAGGAGCAGTAATGCTTCACACACTAAATGTTTAACCCATACATGAAAAAGATTGGTTAATGTAGAACCTAACTCAGCCAGTTGTAATTGTATACTATTGATGGGTTACTAGCTTGTGGTTCTCCAAGGAATCTGTTTATTATGGTTAATAAACTACAGTTTTGTGACATCCTACAGTGAAAGATGGCAACCACAAGAAGAGGTATTTCAGACCTTACAACACACACGAGTGGAGCATATAGTCAAGGCTCTATCTCCTGCCATGCATTTATTATACCTGGGAATAACAATAGAAGTGGCCCAATTATCACTGGGAGCATAACAAAGATATTGCAACTGGCAAAATCATCATCATTTTTTGTAGCCTTATCTGGATTTACAGGCAAATTATTCTATTTTTTGTGCAAGAACGCGAAGCATAACGTATAACACCAATGTAATAAATTACATAAGTATGCATAATCAAAATTTTGAAGGTTGCATGCTGAACTCCAGGAAACTGACAAATATACAAATGAAACACATACAGAAGCAGTTTCATTTGCCAAAAAAATTATATTTTTGCCCATGCAGTCCTGGGATTGATTCTTCCACAGTACAGTCCTGTCTGGCAAGGGGCACACCTGTCTTTTCTCTGCTACAGTTATAATATTTACATGTCTTGTTCCTTCTATCCTCTAACTAGAATTATATTAACTCTTTCATTACTTGTCTTTCATTCTGCTCTCACCTTTTACTAACACAATCCTTGTTAGCACTTTAGCACTGCAAAATTCCCCAAATCTCAAGTCAAGAGTATCATTACCAACAAACTTTGCCATGTGTAGGCCAATTTGCCAATTTTGACAATTTTCCAGCATACAGGAGACAAAAAAAAGGGAGTCCAGCAACTGGAAGAAAGCCAAAAAGCAGGGCAGTCTGGCTGGGAAAGTGGGGAACAAAAAGGCTAAAAGGTGTGCTGCAAAGGAGAAGGTATAGAAGAATAACTGATAGTAAGGAACACAGCATCAAAAGGGGTACAAGGACTGTGGCATATACATGTTATGTATACAGCAAGTAGGATTAGGTTATAATAAGGCCTCTGATTGCTGACTTGTTTCTTCTACTATTTCACCTTTTCTCAGTCATGTGAAAGTTTGAAACAGGCAGATGCCAGCTGACATTTAATTCACATGCCTTACATGTAAAATATTTATATTTATGAATGCATTAATGAATACAAAATTGAAATAATTGTTTTACTTGCTACTACCTGCCTAGGTTCAGTAGTTCTGTACTGCTAATAAAACATCAATGTTGAAAGGTGTCTTTTGTACCTGAATGAAAAGCCTGTGAACCTGTAAAATGTAAAATCTGCCTTTATTACAGAAAATGATTTATGACCACATTGTTCTGTATGATTTGAATATAAATCCACACTATTCAAATTCTGATATAGTATGGGCAGTAAGCAAAGTTAGTTAATAATTTATTTTATTCATAATGCATTATAGTTTCCAACAAACAGCACATATTAACAAAGGGGACAGTTCATTTACAAGGTAATATATTTTATTTTGACTTCAGTGTAAATAGCTGTAATTTTTAGATTTGTCTTAATCGTTATTTATACTTCCCGGTTTCCTGCTTTATGTTCCATTAATCTCAATGAAGCCAGGTGTGACAAGCACCTTTAGTGTTATGTGTAATATCCTCTTGTCAAGAACACATTTACGAATGCAATGTGTATCCTATAACATTAAAAAACTTAATCAGAATACACACTGTTCTTAGATTTCTCCTCAGGTAATTAAATAATCATTGAATGCCAATTAATCACGGTTAAATACAAGAGCTGTGAAAGAGGTGCTATGTACACATCTAAGTCTATTTAATACTCAAATACTTTGACTATCTAAGTCAAACAATGATTCATTAAACCTCCCTTTCTACATAATGGCGAGGCTCAATCTGAAGTGAATAACTTGCAAATCTTTTGTTCAGTAATAAAAGACATCAAACCGCAGAGTGTATTATTCTTTCCATGCTAATGCTGAGAAAAGACTTTAATAGCGTGAACTGAAATGTGTTCAGGTGCTCGCTATCCATTTTTACCTTCACAGGTGTTTTCAGTCATTTTCAGTCAATTTATTAAAATCTTTTGATCCAAGTATGAAAATACTTGACATTGTACCACACCTGTGTGTTTTTGTGTTTAGTAAAGCCCAGGATTTACTTTGTACTGCAGTCCAGAGCATTCTTAGTGTGAAAAGCTGCTTTTTATGGTTCCTACTGTTAAATATCAAAATAGTAATCATTCAGCTGTTTTAAGTACTGTATTGGTGAAAAACAACATATTTTATTCCTTATTTTATTTCATGTATTTTTTTTTACAATACTTACTTTTTACAATACCTTTATTATTCTTTTTATGCATGTATATGGTGCTTTTTCTACATCACTTTATGTTCACTGTCTGTTATGTGTTCCACATCAAAAAAAAAAAAAAAAATATTTATTTATATATATATATATATATATATATATATATATATATCTGTTCCACTGATGTGAAACCCAATTGGTTTATATAGCAGAATAGTGCTGTATGTACAGTACTCGTTCATGCATCGTGCAGTCGTTGGAAAGGATCGTGAAAGAAAACCTTTCCAATGACAATTATTGGACGTATGTACATAGCCTAGGAGGCTTTTTTTTACCTTCATTAGATAGTACAAACGTATTAAAAATCTTTAATTATTCGGAAAGTTTTTGTCAAAGCTACAGTCTGGTACAGGCATGGGCAAACTACGACCTGCGGGCCGTATATGGCCCAATACGGTTGTTTTTCTGACTCTGGCCAGTGACACCCCAAACAGGGTCAGGAGAAATACCTCGCTGGGGGGTGCACCGGCCAGAGCCGCTGAACACGTTTCCTGTTGGTATCCAGGCTCGTGGAGGTAGGCTGGCTGTGTCCTTGTGTGTCCCTGCACACAACCCGCCCACTCTCCCATTAAAGGCTCAGATCTGCGATGGGAGAGTTGCCGGGGTTTTGCCATCATGACGTCATGTTCAGTGGCGCCATGATGGCATAACCCCGTCCCACTCTCCCATCGGCCCAGACCCTTTCAAATTTTATATTGTGGCCCCTGAGTGAAAAAGTTTGCCCACCACTGGTCTGGTATATTTGTCCTGAAGTGTTTAATCTGGTTCATCAAATGGAAATCTTTAGATAACATTGAAAGCAAAAGTCTTTTTCCTATTATTTCCTGGCCTTGACAACATAATCATTCTTGTTTACCCTCTTCCTGCAAGCTGTGCAGGACTGAGCCTTCTACCTCAGCGACATGGATTTACCAGAGAGTGGAAGATCTTCACACAAAAAACTGTGTGAATATTCATTTCAGATATTCAATCATAAAAGAAGCATAATGGAGTTTTACTTTTAATACCCATAATAAATATATAAATCAGAATTTCCTTTTACATGGATAATTAAAGTAAATATTTACATATTATTTTGTGTGAAGATCATCAGCTCCTATTATTATGTAGTTCTGCACAACCCTATAGTACTATGATCCTATGTAAAGGATTGGTGCTTGTAGTTATTACACAAATGGTGCTGTGAAAATATCCAAAAAGTCACCAGCAATTGAAATAAGTCTTCATTTCAACATTAACTATAAACATATATATTGAGTTTCCAACCATTCCCAATCCTACAATGTTTTTAAGATGCCTGTGTTCCCTTAGAAAATATTTTTTCACAGAGGCCCAAATCCTTTTCTACTTTATCAAAAACTAAAAAACATCCTAATTGGAGTAGCGCTTTAGTATGTGAATAAAAGAGATTTTAAAGTGTATATGAAGGCATTTTTTTTGATAGTTTAGGAAAGGGTTAGACCCTATGTCCATCTGTCCAACTGTATTCCTGTAAGGAAGATTCATCTTTTTATGGGTGACCATTGGAGATTTCCACCAACTTCCAAATGCAACTTTTGCATCAATTGGGACCAACAGTGTGCAAACAGCACAAAGTTACCATAGCTTCCAACTCTTTCCAATTCTATCGAAAAACTAGAGAAAATAAGTTATGGTTAGCAAATACTTTAAATAACCGTAGGCTGCATGCCTGTCCCATTACTAAATTATAAAATGAAATGTGAGAAACCTCACCCGTTAAAAGAAGAACAGGGGCAAACAGAAAGGAAAAGAGAAGACATCCAACCAAACACACTTATTACCTCTATCAAAGTGATATATGTAAAAGAAGGTGATGTTATCTTGCTGTAAAATAATGGAGTCAAAAGGTAGGGGATAGGTAAAGCTTAAATCTCAACAAGACAATAAAAGACAGAGTCCCAAAAATTACAATGACAAGAGGAAGGACTAAGGCTATGTACAGAAGTCAGATGATTCTCATCCAAATATCGCTTCAGAGCTAGTATCTGACGGAAGGAAGTTGTGTGTGTTGTGTGTTTAGCGCTTGTCTGATATCGTTCATGGATCCGTCCTGGCGGATCTACAACCAACTGCAATACCAGTAAAGGGGAGAGAGCGCAGTGGGATGCCACTCACTGGTTCTACCCCCTCCCCTATTCATAGAGCAGAATGGCGCTGTATGTACAGCACTTGTTCATGTATCTTCCAGTCTTTGTCATTGGAAAGGATCTTAAAGGATCTTTTCCCACAACAAAATTCGAATGTGTGTATGTGGCCTAACACTTCCAATGGAAGATTTTCAGAGGCACAAGAGCAGACCTCAAGAGGAAATATATAAAAAAAACGCCAAATACAGTATAGTAGCTATAGCTCGTAGTGGAACAGAAAACACAAATCCATTGATAAAATCTAGTGAGAACTTTTGAATCTCTTCACAGCTTGTGTTCTCTGTTAGATGGGCAAAGCTATCCCTCCAGGTCTTTTGTCCTAGCAGATGACATTTTTTCCAGTTTCATTGGGTGACTTCAGGAAAAAAGAAAGAACTAATACTGTAGGAAGGTCATTATTACCATCACCTCATCTTAGAAGGGTTGTTCAATAGGTGAATTATGTCTGGAAGTCAAAGAACAAACACAGGTGTGTAAATTCTAGTCTTTGGTTAAATAAACATCAAATGATAATTATAAATATGTGAATAGTAAAGGAATAGCTCAAGTTAATATAATATATAAGAAGTCATGTATGACTGCTTTCCAAATCTGTCAAGTACACTGAGAATAGTCAGATGTTACAGAAAGCAGGAAAACAAAAATCAAAAATAGTTATTTACAAGTTCCAAGAATAATTAGTATGGACAAAGTAAAAAGGAAACACTAGGAAAGGGGGATAATACACAACCTCCATTGTAATGTGTGTGCCTGCTAGGACACCAGCACTGTAAGTGAAGGTTACCAACTGGGTATGTAGAGTGGAGTGGGGCAACTTTGATGTAACATTTAAGAATTTGTAGCAACTGTAATAAGGTCAGGGAGCCACCTTAATTTAGCTCAATCAGAGTTTTAGAGAATTCCCCATGATCCCCTAAAGCAACAATGAGTTTCTCAGTGTTCCCATGTGGAACTACAGAATTGTGCCAGGTTTTCTATGCTGTGCTGCACCTTTATTATATTTGCTTGTAATTTGTTTTCTTTATACAGCTGGAGATGATAGGAGCAGGGGCATACTATTTATCTTGAGGTGTGCATATTAAAACTCCGGGACAAATGAGATGGGTAGAGTTTGACATGTTTGGCCTGAGGTAGCAAAAGCTCATAAATGAAGCATTTCCACAGTATGAAATTACAGGTGACCTGAGAACTTTCTACAAGTATGAGGCCTGAAGTTCTAAAGCAATACGAAGATGAAAATCAAACATTATAAGTAAATAGGCTGGGTTCTATGTTTATGCTCACAATAATTTTTTGGTTTATTAACTGAAGGTTATCTGGTAGAACGAGAGAGGTAAATAATAATTGATACAGTACAAACAGAGCAACTTGTTTCACCAAGCACTTTGACAATATGTAGCACTAACACAGATATCACATTTAGCATAGTCAGCCAAAAGAAGATGTTTTATGATTTAGATATATGATTTAGGTGTATTTTGCACCATAAAAGTCATATTTCTATTTCTTGGGTGAAATGGAGACAGTTTGCTTACCTATCCGCCTTCCACCTTTCCTGGGAATCTTTAGTACGTGGATGGGTTATTATCCCTAACTCTCTTCTCTCCTTCCGGAGGATTTTGTAACACAGTGAGAAGCAATGAAGCAAGTAAAGCTGAACGCAAATTGTCAAGCAGTGAAAATTTAGCCAAACAATGGCATATTGTAGTTCATCTGACCCAAAATCATGTGCCACAGCCTCTGGGATTTACATTCACATTAGGTAAATTGTCCCGAGCATCTTACAACTCACATTTCTTGGAAGATACTCTTTTGAGCTCAGGAGGATGCAGTTACAGTAATCCTTTATCCAGGCCTGGACAAGTGCCATGTCATTTTTATTCGAACAATACGCCGCTAACAAACTGATTGAACTCTAGAATCTCTCTTTTGTCTGCCTTTTTCAAATTAATTACCTAAAAAGAGACACCAGAAAACACACTTCGTTTAGCTATCAGAAACTTTAACACAGCTTTTATTAAAGTTCCCAAGGCTTGTTACAAAGATATTTGCTAAAGCTATATACACGTAGAAAAATAAATACTGTGTGATAAAGTATATGATTACATTGTTGTACTATGTAGGTTATTAGGAAGATTAAACAAACTTTTTTTGTGGGGACTGAGTATTTTTAGAAATGAAGTGGTTCCAGTAATTTAGAAATTGAAGAAAATCTTCATGAAGACACCATAAAGATTACTAGTGCCAAGCTCTCCTTTTAAAAAAGTTTTATTCTTGGTTGTCATACTGACCCTCTCACTTCAGTAACTTGACACAAGTACGCTGATATCAACTTGTCTCTGATCTCCTTATTCTATACGTTTTGCAATGAAACTTTGAAACATCAAGAGAGCTAAACCCATAACATCAACATAAAAGCCATAAAACAAATTACAGAAATAGACTAGCAATGACAATGCCTCATGTACGTAGAAAACAAAAAAAAGCACTGAAACCAATGTTGAGAGTGCAAAAAAAGATTATTTCATTATAAAACATTAAAAACGCAAGCCAGGTTTCACATCAGCTGATAGGACCCCACTTAGAATTTATTTTTTGGAATTTACAACCCATTCAAGCCTTCGACCATCCAGATACTATAAAATAAACTCTTCATTGGGTCTCAACATTTAGTCTGTGCTCCTGTTTTTACTGCCTCTTTTGTATATTATCTAAATTGCCCCATAGAGGTGTTTTTGTGTAAATGAGCTAACAATGAGAGCCCTTGCTCTTTTCAGTAGGGTTTACACTATGAGATGGATCTACAGCTGGAGCTAGCATCTCCCATCTGACATTTCCCACATTGTAGGTTTACTTTAAATCTGATCCATGCAAATACCTATCAAAGAAGAAATGGAGGTGAAAAAAATGTTATAATTTATTAGAAGAAAAAAAAAACTTCACATTGATGTCAGCACTTTTACCACCAACATAAATGCATCTTC
Source organism: Pyxicephalus adspersus (assembly GCF_032062135.1). Taxonomy (NCBI): domain Eukaryota; kingdom Metazoa; phylum Chordata; class Amphibia; order Anura; family Pyxicephalidae; genus Pyxicephalus; species Pyxicephalus adspersus. The sequence continues at coordinate 59,276,870 of NC_092858.1, forward strand.
TGCTGTCTACAGGTAACCAAGTAATTAAATAGGAATTGACCTATCTCCTAGTGACCACATTGCTTGGACACCAATACAATAAAGATGAAGTTGTTATGGATATATGAGCTTAAAAAAAAAAAACATGACAGAAAAGGTATCTGTAAAGCGCCTTACAAACCATTGATATACATTAAATGATTGTCACTGGGAATCATTACTTGTGTTTATTTCCAGTGATAAATAAATGAACAAGTGCTGTACACAAAGCACTATTCTGTTCTTTTGAGAGGTGAAAGGGTAGGACTAGTGAGCAGCATATTGCTGTGTTTCCTCCATAGAAAAGCATGGAGATGGTTCCTGACTGGTAACCCCCTTATCTGCCACGGCGAGTTAAAGGACAGAATCCAGAGACCATTTCACAAAGCCAATAATAATATTGGTTTTATTCTTCCTAGTCCTTCCTCTTGCTGTGCTATAAATAAGTGTTTATTAGTTCCCAAAAGTACCTTATATCATTTGCAGAGAAGTGCATATACGTAATGCCTGTGGCTACAAATTATGTTCCATTGAGAATGTCTTCAGTTGTAGCCACCTCACTGTGATGTAGAGAGATTAGACTATTAAGTGTGAACACCCAAACCCTTGATACAAAATGGAATCATGGGACATGTAGTTTTCTTGTAAACAGGAAGCTGACTTTGCAACATCTCAGCTGCCCTCAACCAGAAATGGCAAACCTACCAGCAGCTTGAACAAAGATTGACTGCATAAACCAACACTTAAAATATATATATATATATATATATATATATATATATATATATATAGCATATTTTGCACTTGTTGCTCTTTATAATAATTACAATAATTTTAGATCTCATTCAAATGAGAAAGCACCTCCTATACACTGCATTGTTCACTGAAAAAATAATTTACAGCTATGACAAGCAAGTTAGGCACTGGATGTATTGGATTAAATCCTTTTTCGTTTTAAAAGTTTAATATCTATCAGAAAAGCTAAAGCTATAAAACTTCAAGCAGTGGGAATGGAGACGGCTCTACTGATTATAACAGTGACTCCTATCATCAATTGCTATGCATCAAACAGGGCAGGACGGAGGTGTGTTGGCCCGTCACATCACAAACTGACTTCAGGCACTACATGTGTCAGCACTGTGTCTTATACATCCCAGGAAGAATGCACAGACAAGAACTAGATAATATTGATAATACCTAACCACACTGCTTCCTATACAGAAGGACTGACAGGATCATCTTGTATTTACTGAGATTTATTTTTCTTCTAAATCTAAATAAAAGCAGCAAACATGTCCCTAATTTTTATGGTTACGTTAACATATGCTTTGCATTAACGTTACTGCAACTGTTTTATATTTGTTACACAAGTTAAGCCTGAAAATTTAGCTGGCAATGCAACTTTAATACCAGATACTACTATATACTTTATGCGTTTTTTTTTCTCTCCCTTTCAACCTAATTTCTCTGTTTATGTTTTTCTGACCCTGTGTAGTTTGGAGTGCTTATCTGTGGAGGAAGATTTTTATTCGGTTTTACACCATTATCATTCAGTCCACAAGAAGAACAATTATAGCGCATAGTCCTGACAGGGTACTCCCCCTAGTGTCTGTGCTTGTATCTGCATGTGAGATAACCTGTTGTATCAGAAGGGAGTACAAAACTTAATATATCACAATACTGTTTCTGGTCACAAAGTAAAATTGTAAAAAAAAATATGTAAAATGGAAAGAAATCTGTAATTTTAAACAAGAATTGTGAAATAAAAATAAGATGAATTATGCACAGGAAATCCGAATAACTATTTTATAGTCACAGAACCAGATAATCATGGTAATATGTGTAATAATTTAATTGTAGATCTGGAATTATTAAATACAAAATGGCAATACTATAAATTCTATTGATCCCACCATTGCACAGTATCTACATGGGTTATGAATAATACACAAAACAGGTTGTCGGGTACAAGGAAAAGATATGTGCACAGATCTTATGGCCTGCAAGGTTTTCAGTGACAGCAAAAACATTAACTGCCTTAACATGGCCATGCAAATGTTTTTGAGTGGTTGGTGGAATAAACTAGAATTTACACAATCTAATTCTAAAGGTAGGGGGAAGAGGGGAGTGATATAGGGAATTATAATCTGACATTTTCTGTGGAGGGCCAGGCTTAGACCATTTCATTTAGGTTGATACAAAATAATCTTTGTGGAAGACATCTGATCACGGGCCTCACTATGCAAACAGATATGTAAACTATAATGACAGCAAACCCCCTGGGAGTAAGAGCTAAATGGAGGGGCTGCCTATTTCTGTAGGGAAAATAGGCAATCAGATGTTTTTTTTTATTAAAGCATCTACCTAGCTGTGCCACCTTAAGGCCTCTTTAAAAATGGACAAAAACAACTCGCATCAAAGGAATTTCATAATTAATATAGTTTAATGGAAAATTGTTTGTGTGCGGTTACTACATTGAAATGTAAAAACCTCACTGATGTAAACTTTATTCATCAGAACAAATAACTAATAGATAATCGCAACCTGTAAAATTTAAGACTTCTGCATGTACACTATAAAAACCCCCTCCCTTCTAGCAGAGAAAAAAATGGCAATCGTTGTAAAAAAAATATATATTCAGTGATGGCAGCTGGAATGTTTGAAAGCTTGTGACATGAGAGAATTTAATACTAAGTATAAATCCCATTGAGGCGCGATGAATCATTGGGGAGGTTTAAATTAGATTAACAGCTTGGAAGAAGCACAATACAGAAGGTGATTGCCTATGAGGAAATAATTTATTGCCCCTAGTGGCAGATGCCTGAACTTTAAGAGATTTTAGACTAAGCTCTTTATCTAAGCCCTCATGACAGGAACCCAATAGAAGGGAAATGATTTCCCTAAAAGGACCCAACTTCTAAATGCAAACATGGCCAGGCATTTTCTAACTTTAAAAGACAAAAACTGGCTGTAAAGTAAAAGCCATGAGAATTGTCCAACGGTCCCAGCAGGGGCATCAAGGGCCCTCCCAGTCACCAACCTCAGCAACCTGACTGCATAACTGTATGCGTGCAGGTAGATACAAATATAAAAAAAAACAATTCGTAATCACAGTTTAAATACATTAAAAACTTCCATCCTATTAAAAATGAACTTTTCAAGTGTTCTCAGGACCTACATTCCTAAAAAAAATCCTACATATTACACAAAAAAGGTTTCCATCACAAAATAGGATCAATGTTCAACAAAGTGAAAAAATGTTCTGCTTTTCTTGCTTGTTATGCTGCTTAGTAAACAGCAACTAAAAAGATGGAAGATATGGCACCTGCCTAAATTTCTGACTGCTAAGTAGCTGATGAATAGTTCCTGGCTGTGCTTGGTGCAAGGAATAAGTAATATATTATTTAAAATCACCATACACACAATGTATTTTGTTGGAAAAGCAAATTGTCTGTTTACAAACAGTAAAATGTCACATTATCTAATTGGTAAACTTCTGCACAATAAAGAGCAGGAGGATAAAATCCCTTTAACTAACAACAAAACAATGAGAAAGGCAATCGTACAAATAATCCTTGGTATGTCAATATATTTCATATCCTAGAAAATAGAAGGGTTATTAGGATAAAATCAATTCTAACTTTATTCAAATATCAGAGGATTATTAAATTATCAAACAAGGATCTCCCAGTGTGGGCCAGGGAACTAGCATTTTATATATATATATATATACATATATATATATATATATATACACACACGTACACACACACATATACACGTGCTAGCACATCCATATACATATTTATGACTTACAATATACACACATCTTATGAAGCTATTATTAAATATATAGAAACCCTTTCAACCTGATGAGCTAAAAATGAACTGTTTACCTTTCTGACTTGCCATAGGTGAGTAAATCATAAGTACATTTTCAGGAGGAAATTGAGTCAATTAAACAACTAAGTACTAACTCCTTTTATTATCGTCTATTAAAGGAAACTGTGTATACAGCACTGAATAATATTTACCAAGACACTTACAATCTTTGAAGATGTCAAAACAGTTTCCTAGAAAAACACAATGGGTATCATAGGTTGTAAAAAAAAATTCCTCCATGTATCCCCAAGCAATTTTCTGTGTCACAGATAGAGGAGTCAATTATAGGATCAGGATGAGATCAGGATGAAAAGAGGAGCATAATGATGATTTGTTAAAAGGACAGGAAAGAAAATATTCATACTTCCTCAAGCAAAGGGAATGAGACGCTGTTTTCCTGGGGGTACAGCGTCATTTTATCTGTATTCGGTATGTATAACATACAGGCCATGGCTGCAATTAAACTGTACTATGTGTCCATTGTGAAATATACATCCATTCAATTGTCAAACTATTTTAGTTTGATTCAGTTGCTAAAATGGATTCTAACCATGCAAGCTGGTAAACAATTGCTGTGCAATAACAAAAATGTGTTACGTTGCCTCTACTTATGGTATGCAAGCTCTGTCAGGACATGACACATCTTTTACATATTTAACAGGCAACAGTACATATATTTAGCTACAAGATAGATAGAACAATACAGGAAATACACTATTTCATTTTCACACTTCGCCCTTCAAACTAATGGAATAAAAGGCTACTGTTTAGTTTGACCTCGCTCCTTAATATAAAGCATAGATTGTTTTTTGTTTTATACTGTACATTCATTATCTGTTCCATTAAAAAACAAAAAAATAAAAATAAAAACAAACAATGACATTCTAAAGAGGCAGTATTAGTCCTCTAATTAGATTGTGCCGTACCCACTTCACATACATGTTCCAACCGTTTATTATTATTCAATCAGAAATATCTATTTTAACAATATACCTTTTCAAGATCTTTCTATAGCCAAGCACAATGAAGGAAAACACGTAATTGTCCCTAAATGCTTTTTCATGGTCATAAGCTGCAGCTAAAATAATGAAATTGTTACTTGAACATAATTGAACAAATGCCCAGAAAATGAAATACTGCAGAAAAGCGCTCGAGTCTTTTTTTCTCCGCAATTATAAACAACCACGTATACAAGTAACAAAACTCTGCTGTACAGCGACAAACCTAAGCTAAAGGAAACGTATCTTCGTTTAAACACTCATCACATTCTGTAATCGGCTTAATGCTCATAACAATTGTGACAAAACAACACCAATGCAGCAGATTCATTGGGTTATCTTGGAAGATAATGCATGCAAACACACCAATCTAGCAAGGTGTTGACATGACTAAAGTAATCAGTTTGTAAAAAGGTTAGCAGAGTGAATACAATGAGCACTCTAGTGTGTGCCACTGGAAAACTATTGAAAGGCAACAAGAGCCATTATGATACTACAAGGCGCAAATGGACAACACCCACTAAAATATCATTGAATAGCACGCCCTGATAAGCACCCGGGTACACAGAGCTGCTTATGCAGGAAAACATTATGGTGTTTGTCAAACATGCAAAGTCATACAGCTTTTCTTTGACACACCTACCAATGTTATTAGCTGCTCCATTCAAACACCCAAAAATAATATTTAGGGTGTTATTATGTGGCCGCACAGGATGATTGTGACTGATGCAACCTTTTGTTCTGGAATCATTCAGTCACTTGCGGTTATTAATACAAGCAGGCTTAGTAAGAATACGTGTGCAGCCACCAGGTAATGACCAATGATTATTATAATGGCTGGCTTACTTTGCTGACAGGACAGCTCAATTCATGCAAGAAAAATAGCACGAGGCTGCCCATGAATACAGCAAAAAGAACAGCGACAATTGCAACTTCAATTGTAACTTCATTTAAAGTGCAAAAGAAAAAAAAAAGATTTTATATGGTTTTACATACATAATGGGGGTTGTCTATTGCAGGATCAAAGCTGCAAAAGATTAATCTGACTGGTTGCTAAAAGCAACACAAGCACTTTTATTCCGATAACTGTTATTTATCAGGACCTGCAGATTTTCCTAAGTATTTATGGAGATGACACAACATAAGAGAAGTGATTCCTGCCATCTATTTACTCTGGGCCAGCAGGTGACAGGACAATACAGACAGATACATGAATGTACGAAGGACAGAAAAGAAGAAGCAGAGCGACTTGTAATGGAAACAAATACATAACAATTACTGCTTATAACATAGGAAAGTACTAGCTATACACAGATCAACTATGTTGGGTATCTAAATATATTTGTATGGAATGTAACAATATCAGTCCACTAATTTGATTACTAATAATAATATATCTGATGATTAATCATTCACATATGCTTCTCACTTGCTGAAATGTGTGACAATGTGGGGATTATGTAAAGAAAAACACCTGCAACCAGTCTAAATGACATCCTGAGACAGGAAAACAATTAGGTAGACTCCACCTTACAAAGGTAAAACCACTTGTGGAATATTGTGTATGTAAGTGACGCCCCAAACAACTGAAATGACACCTAGGTGTTTCCAAGTGTTGCAATGTTGTCATGGAGAAACAAAGCCAATGGATCTGCATGATTTATAAAGGAACAAGGACACGAAGGCTGAATGATGCTGCCCTCTTGTGACAGGAAATCTGTAGTACAACACAGGCTAGGCTACAATGCAGGACTGAGATGAGTACATTCATCTTCATTTACTACCAATGTTTCACAGTCACAAAGCCTGTTATTGTGTTATAATCCTAAGTAAATAATTGATGGCATTTTCAAGATGCAGCATTCATGACATTTTTATTGCACAAATATTTGTGTTCTTACTCTACAGTATAAACGTTAATTCACACACTCATTTTAAAAAAATTTAAACAGAGCTTACAAAGTCAGATACTATTTCCCTAAGAATGTACTACTTATGTGTATGTGTAAGACCCCCCTTCATCTTTTTCCATTTTGTTCTATTCCAGACTGATGCTACAATCATTTCATTTCTTTTTTACTATTCTACACTCAGTACCCCATAATCACAAAGTAAACAGAGAACTTTGGAAAATGCAGTGCATTTACTAAGAAAAAAAAACGGAAATATCACAATTACATACATATTCAGACCCTTTACTTAGTACTTAGTGGAAGCACATTTAACAACAATTACAGCCACAAGTCTTTTTGGGTATGTACAACAAGCTTTGCACACCAGGATTTGGGATTTTCTGCCATTCTAATTTGCAAATCCTCTCAAGCTTAGTCAAGTTAGATGGTGAGCGTCAGAGGACAGTCATTTTCAGGTCCAGAGATGTTCAATAAAGGCTAGGGCTGGGCCACTCCAGGACATTCACATAGCTGTCCCTAAACCACTCCTGTGTTGTGTTGTTTTGGGTCATTGTCATGTTGAAAGGTGAACCTTCAGCCCAGTCTGAGGTCCTGAGCACTGTGGAGCAGGTTTTCATTATGGATCTCTCTGTACTGTGCTTCATTCAGCTTTCTCTTACCAGTCTCCCAGTCCCTGTTACTGAAAAAAACCCCAAAGCAATATGCTGCCACCACCATGCTTCACTGTTGGGATAGTATTGGGCATGTGATGAGCGTTGCCCGTTTTCCTCCAGACATGATGTTTGGAATTGAGGTCAAACTGTTCAATCTTGTGTTCATCAGTCCAGAGAACGTTGTTCCTCACAGTCAGAGTTTTTCAGGTGCTTTTTTGCTTTCATGTTTTTTCCACTGGTGAAAGGCTTCTGTCTGACCACTCTGCCATAAAGCCCAGATAGGTTGAGTTCTGCTGTTATAGTTGTCCTTCTGGAACTTAGTCCCATCTCCACACAGGATCAATGGAGCTTAATCAAAGTGACCATCAGGTTCTTGAAAACCCCTTTCACTAAGGCCCTTCACCCTGGATTGCTCAGTTTGGCTGGGCTACCAGCCCTTGGAAGAGTTCTGGTTGTGCCAAACTTTTTCTATTTGGAAATTACAGACCACTGTGCTCTTCAATGCAGCAGAATTTTATATCCTCACCCAGATCTGTGCTCTACAGGCAGTTCCTTTGACCTCATGGCTAGGTTTTGCCCTGTATACAACATTGGCAGATATGATGCATTCTATAGAAGGTCTGTGCCATTCCAAGTCTTGTCCAATCAACTTCATTTACCACTGGGGGACTCTAATCAAGATGCAGAAACATCTCAGCAATGATCAACAGAGGTGGTAGACACCTGAGCAAAACTGCAAGTGTTGTTACAAAAATTTTGAATACTTATGTAAATGTGATATTTCAGTTTTGCTATCTGTTTCTATTTTCACTTTGTCATTATGGGGTATTGAGTGTACATTAATGAGAAAAAAAGAATTGAAACAACTGCAGCAGGTAAGAATGTTTCCTTGCAGCCGATGTTCCTTCTGCAATGAAACATATTTTGCTGCTTGTTCACAATGTAGAATGTCAGGTATCTTCACATGCAAAGGAGTTACGTCATCCATGCCTGGTCAATTATGTAGTGAGGACAGGTGAGTTTGAATAAAAAATTGGGATCAGACAGTTAAGTATTTAAAAGTTTTTTAAAGTTTTTCAGAAGGGACATTGCCTGTTCCTTTAGTAATAAAGGTCCTAGTCTGAGCAGTTTTTTTTTTATTTATTTTAAGGTATCTATGGTTCCACTTTAGTATTGCAACCTATATCTGGTCTTTCATCTGGGAACTAAAACTGCATATACCTCAGTTTCTCTGCTATTTGTCCACTTTCTAAAGGTATATGTGTTTTAGATACAAGTATTTTTTTAGGAACAAAAAGTTAAAAATCACTTATACAGAAACTGTAAAAAAATGAACAAAGAAAAATGCGACTGAAAGAGACTGCTTACCCAGCTGTGTATCAGTAGTGGTGGTATTGTTTAGTTCAGGAGGTTGATCAACTTTCCACTCTGACAATGCTCATCTACCTTTTCTACAAACTCAAATCTGGAATGTAAAACCTGGAATGGAACTAATCAAGGACTGAAACATTTGTCAACAAAAAGCAAATGGCTTAAAAATGAAATACATTCCAGGTTTGTTGAATCACCCAAAATTTACTGATGTAAGTGTATCTGTCTCCAGCCTTGGAGAGCTTTAATAAATCAGCCCCATAAAACTAATAGTAGTAATACTGCACCGAGCATCACTCATGTTATGTTTGAGCCATTCTCTGCAGTATTAAAGTCAAACAGCAGCAGGTCTAAAAGACCCAAAAATAAAAGTAATAATAGAATTTAGGAAAACAAACCTGCAAAATGGAAGTACAGGGAATGGAGGGGGAGGGGGTGGAGAGCAGGTATACAAAGGCCAGACATTACAGTCTGTAGACTTCTCCAGAGCTTTATTATCTATAAACCCATCGCCACACTTCATACCATTTCATGATGTACCTGATTCAAAAAGGTAATGTAACAATTTGCAGGGAAAACATACACAATGCCAGTAATAACAAATGCTAATAAACCAGCTTAAAGGATTCAATAACAAATCTGCTGTCTAATTACACTAATTGGAGAGCACAACACATTAAGCACTTCTAGCAATGCTAAGAATGTTTTTTTTTGTGGCCATAAAGACAGTGTAATTATATTGTTTGCGTTGCTTGGTTATTGAAGTGGCCCATACAAAACAAAGGTCTGCCGTAAATATTCCTTCTAATTTTCATTATTCACTATATCAGCATGTTAAAACAAGAAATAGCTCAGGCTGTGTACATTGTCTATTTTTAGTCTTTCTCCCCTGGAGGGCTTCAGGTGAGCGCAGTGACGTGACGTCGCTAACTAAGCTGAGCAAAGAGAAGGAAAATAGAGGGGTCAGAGTGACAAAACTATTTTTGATATTCAGTCTTGTTGACACATTGGAACACAAAAGGGAGCATGTAAAGTAAACATAGCGCTGAAAGGCATATTTACATGTTACACTTCTCCCACAAAGACTTCCAAGCAAAGAGGAAAGAAAGTGAGGTTAATAATCAGTCTGTACAAAAGAGCCAGAGATTCAAGGGACAATGAGAATTCTTTACTCTGGAGCTTTATGAGCACAGAACACTTCAAACTATTCAACATGCACAGAAAGGACCTCATGTATCAAAGTGTCAACATTAAGAACGGTTATTATTTCTCACAGTCACCAAACCAATAAAACCCTTTCCTGTCTGAAAATGATGGAAGTGTAAAAAAAATTATGGTAGCAGGGAGAAAACTGACAAGTTCTTTAAGCCAATCTCTGGGCAAATAATAACCCCTCCAAACCCCATATAATCCTTGCCCTTTCTACTTATTCTTACCGTGTGAAGCAAAATATAATGCCAACATCCACTAGTTAGGCCCCTTGACTGCCATTTTTGGGTGCAAGAGACTGCTAATCCCCAACAGTCCCTTCCTGAAGTAATTGCCTGCAACCTCTGTACTGATTCCTGAGTTGATTCAGAAGAGTCTGCTGCTGTGCAGTTAATAGGAAGTATCTATGTCAGGCACACAGTAACATAATTACATAGTAGGTTAAGTTGAAAAAGGACATAAGTCCATCAAGTTCAACCACTAGGGAAATAAACATATCCCAGATATAAAACTCTTTAAGCCATAGTTGGTCCAGAGGAAGAGAAAAAAACCCTGACAAAAGGTGCCCTCTTGTTCTTTGTAATGATCTCAAAGTGAATAATTTGGAAGAGAGTTCTCTATATGGACCATTTATATATTTATACAGGGTGATCATATCCCCCCTTAAACGCCTCTTCTCAATGGAGAATAGATTCAGTTCAGCTAATCTCTCCTCATAGCTGAGCTCCTCCATCATTTTTATAATTTAGTTGCCATCTCTGCACTCTCTCCAATTCCACAATGTCCTTTTTGTGAACTGGTGCCCAAAACTGGACTGCATATTCCAGATGTGGTCTGACTAATGTTTTGTACAGGGGGAAGATTATATCTCCATCTCTGCAGTCTATTCCTCTTTTAATACAAGAAAGTATTTTACTAGCTTTAGATATTGCAGTTTGGCATTGCATGCTGCTATTAAGTCCATGATCTACCAGAACCCCCAGATCCTTTTCCATTTCTGACTCCCCCAAATGTATTCCCCCCAGACAGTATGAAGCATGCATGTTCTTAGCCCCCAAGTGCATAACTTTACAATTATCTATAAATGTCATTTGCCACTTGGCTGCCCAATCAAACTGTACATCCAGGTCTGCTTGAGGATTATAGACATCCTGTATGGACTTAATTCAATTACATACTTTGGTGTCATCTGCAAACAGAGAAATGGTACCTTTAATCTCAAACTCTATATCATTTATAAAGATGTTAAATAATAAATTACATTTTGAAGTTTTGCACATTGTATCTTCCTTTTACATCTTTTATATTCTTTAAAGTTTTCAAATGATGAAAGGTGATCCTTTATTTTTACATTTTTGGAATGCCCTTATTTTTGTTTATGACTTTTTTAACATCAGCTATGAGCCACAGGTTTTGATTTTAGCCCCTTAAAATTATTACCCATTGTAATATATTTTTTCAGTGTGCGTTTGTAGGAACATGGTCACTGCTACCCAGATTCTCTTTTATATTTGCACATTTGTTATAAGCTATGCCTTGTTAGAAAGAACTAGGTCCAGCAGAGTATCATTTGTAGTTGGGGCTTCTATAAACTGTACCATAAAATTATCTTGTATTAAATTTACAAATTTCCTCCCTTTTGCTGTTCCTGTCTTTTGACTTACTCCAGTCACTGTCAGGATAGTTGAAATCTCCCATGATTAAAACACTTCCACTTTTTGCTGCTTTTTCTATCTGTGCTAGTAGTTGATTTTCTAGTTCTTCCTCAGCACTGGGGGGCCTATAGCAGACTCCAATAATTATTTGTGTGTTATTCAACCCCACATTCAACTCCACCCATAATGCCTCAACCTTATCACTTGTTTCATCCGCAATTTCCGCTTCACATTCACTTTCAGATGACTTCTCACATACAGACAGACACTACCACCCTTTCGTTTGACTCTGTCTTTACGAAAGAGAGTATACCCAGGAATATTGACAGCCCAGTCATGCCAAGAACAAAGCCAGGATTCAGCAATACCAACTAAGTCATAATTCTCACCACTCATTAAGGCTTCAAACTCCCCTATCTTGTTTGCCAGACTTCTAGCATTGGTGAACAGGCTCTTTATACCATTTCTGCATTTACCATCATTGTTTGCCAAATCATTTGTTTTTCAGTACAACTAGTATTGCACAATCCAATGTTTGTTTGTAACATGGGAAGCTCCTTACAATTATCCATAACCCTCCCCCCAACTATCCCCAATCCACCCTCCACTAGTGTCTGACCCCTGACCAACCTTTCTACCACCTTATTTACCTGTCCCACCCCCTCTGTCCTAGTTTAAAAGTCCCTCCACCATTTCCCTAAATCTTTCCCCTAGCACAGCAGACCCCCTTTCATTTAGGTGCAAACCATCTCTGGCATACAGGTTGTACCCCAATGAAAAATCAGCACAGTGCTCCATGAATCCAGACCCTTCTCTTTTTGCACCAGGACTTAAGCCATGTGTTAAATTGTCTAAGCTCCTTCTGCTTTTCCTGTGTTGTGCATGGCACAGGCAATATTCCAGAGAACATTGGAGCCTTGGAGGTCCTTTTCTTCAACTTGAAACCTAGTTCCTTAAACTGATTTTTAAGGATCCTCCATCTTCCATTTATATTGTCATTGGTTCCAACATGGACCAAGACAGCTGGGTCCTGTCCAGCCCCTCCTAGTAGTTTGTCCACTCGGTCCACCACATGCCGAACCCTGGCCCCAGGGAGACAGCAAACCATTCGGCTTAAGGGATCCGGGCGACAAACTATTCTATCCAATTTCCTGATCATAGAATCCCCTATGACTACCAATTGTCTTTTTCTTCCTGAGTTTCCCTCCCCACCCCTACTAGATGTGCTGCTCCCCCGGCTGTTAGGGGTAGCAGTAACATCTAGAGTTGCCACCACTGGGTCTGCCACCTGCACATCTTCACGTAACTTTGAAAACATGTTGAGGTGCTCAAACCCAGGGCTGGCCTTCCTTTTCTGGGTGCTCCTACCACTCCCTCTAGTTACATTAACACAACTCCCTACATTCTCATCCTGACTAACCTCTCCACCCTCCACATCTAAGCCATTAACTGCCTGCTCAGTGAGCAGGAGACCCCTCTCAAAGTGATCCAGTGATTTCAGTGTTGCAATGCGCTTCTCCAGCTCTCCAATGCGAGATACCAGAAAGGCGACTTGCTCACATTTGTCACAGCGGTATTCACCTAGGAGCTGTTGCTCCATTTGTGCCTACATGTGGCAGACTGTGCACTGAACAAAACCTTCCACCTTGCTACCACTCATTCTCCCAGTTACAATGTTGGAAACCCAAAAAGGAACCCTGCAACAAGAATATAGAGGAAGAGACTGGACTCGGGTCTCATGTGACCAATATGAGATCACAGCTTTAGATGAGTAAAAAGGCATTCAATTTTGGGGGGTGGGGGTTAGTATTTGACTAGAAGTCATCTTTAATACTGAAATGTCAATTCTAAGGACCTCCAGGATTTAGTGGCAAAATATATATTCAAATAATAAATGTTTGTATAATATATGTTAATTGAGGGAAAATAATCAGCCTTTAGTTTCATTGGTAGTGACACTGAAATGCTACATATATATCAACATCTGATCAACGTGTCAGTAGTTATGCCTGTATAGCAACTGTACCTTAGTAAACTGAAAACCTTATTAGTTGCCCACTAAGTATCTTTAGTTTTATTTCAGCAACCACAAAAATGGCCACTGCACATGCATGAAGAAGCCCCAGTCATTCCTGTTATAACACTGTACTCATTCCTGTTATAACACTGTACTCTGAGCAAGTGTTTGTAGTCGCCATAATGACAAATGAAGCCAAAGAAGACACTGGGAAATTACAATTTTAGAACAGTAGTGAAGAGTTAGAACTTCTAGCTATGTTTTACTACCAAATTACATTTCCTGTCCTGGTTACCGCATCTTTCATTTCTTTTACAGGTGTTACAGGAAATGAGGGAGAATCTTCCCAATGTGGTTGCAAGCAGAAATATAAACCACTGGAATTGTTCTGCACAGTAGCATACAGATGTGCGAAGCAAGCATATGAGATGGCAAAAAGTACGATCACAAGCTGGGGGAAGAAAAGAGACCTAGCTGCATTGCCTAACTGCAGAATTAAAAAGTCAATTGGCTATGCGGTGTAGCAGGACTGTATAAATCTCAGGACTGGATAGACAGAAATACAGTACTTTTAGACAGTAAAACAGCTCATGTATATATTTAACTGCAGATTTAGCCATTTGTCTAAGTTCAGTTTACATGTAACAAAGTTGGGCTTGCTTAACAGCTTGACAAAAACTTTGAGTAAAATGCATTGAGTAAAATGCTAAAAACTTACCGATTGGGTTCCTGTCGAAAAACAACACTGGTGCATGCAAAAGCGACTGGAACATTTGGTTGTGTAAAGCCTGAGCAGCAGAAACAAGGACTTGAAACACAAGTACACTGCGCATAAACCCAAATATGATGGTAGACACAGTTAAACCTGAAAACATACAAGAACTCGATATGAACATATGGTTGCAAGAACTTACCTACTACAACTTCATTTAAAAAATACACTAACATTTTCCTCACATTTAATTTCTTTTCTCTGATTCTCTGATGTTTATTTTTTAAGCAATTGGCCTAGAACTTTATTTGGGATTTTAATTTCCTACTCACATGTACGTTATATCAAAGTACTATATACATAAACATGTTCAAAACAAAATCCTAAAATTATGCTAATGGGGCCAGGCCAAAGGGTTGGCAGAGGAGGCGGCCACCATGGGCCATTTAACGCTTGCTGTTAAAATAGTTTACAGCTCTCGGGAATGGATGTTGGTCATATTTTGCTCTGGGTGCTAAAGAACCTTGTTCTGGCACTGCAAGCTATATACACAAATGTAAGGTATAATTCAAGTTTAATGTCATATAATTATTGCATAAATGCATATACCAGTCACATTTATGAATGCCAAAAAATTAGCCAGCATATTACCTGCATAGACTCCCAAATACATGTTGATGTCTAACTTTTCTGTTACATTGGTTCCATCAGTCACGTTTAACTTCTCCTGCTCTGATGCCCTAACACATAAAACAGCAATATGTCAACAAAACTTTCAATAGATCCATGTCATCCTCATAAATGTTCAGCAAATGCAAGGGAGGCTAAAGAGATGTCCCTTCTTCTTCCAAACTCTCCATCCACTGCACTGGAAGGAATAAGCAACACATATCCTGTCCAGAACTATCAAAGAACATTGCCTATTGGACAGGAAGCAAATTTGTCCTAGTACCACAGGCAAAGCATGCATGAGGGCTGATATAATGTCATTGAAGCACAATATAGAAAAACAAGATAGCAATGTTTGTTGCAAATATAAAAGGGAAATAGACAATTTTGGGCACATGCGCTTATCTTAAAATAAATATTCTAGATATCCATATTTTTAATACTAAGATTGAAACATGGTACATCAATTATATACAAAATGTAGTCTCATAAATATCAAGCAAATAGTAAAAACAAATAGTTCCAAAAGATACCATGATCAGTCAAGCATTAAAAGTTGAATGTTAAAGTGATTAACATTTATTTTCTCTTCTAAATGACACCTGGAAAGGATGGGATATATTAGGCAGCAAATAAACAGTCATTTCCTAATGATGTGTTGGCAGTGGGACATTTGAGCAGTGATCTGATGTTCCTGAAATACAGTGGTTAATACCAACCAAAAGTGGTCCAGAAAAGGACAACCAGTAAACCAGTGACAGGTCCATGGACATCCAGTACTCATTAATCCCTTGGCATAGTGTGGGTTAATCTACCTGGTCCAATCCTACAGAGGGTTACTGTAGTTGAGATTGAGGAAAACGTAATGCTTGCTGGGCATAGGGCTGAATAGCTGCCAGTAAGTGTGCCCATGCAGACCCATGTCCATTGCTGTAAAAGCCCACAATGGGCACATGAACTTTACATTGAGCAATGAAAAAAAATTTGATGTAAATTGTAGGCGAGTGAATTGTTTATAAGAGGATGGGATGTCGCAGGATGGGACATAAATAATCTTCTGATAACATTTTGGTGCCAGATAGCACGGGAAAAATTCAGAGATGTTGTGGGGTACATGCCTTAACAGTTTAGAGCTGACACAAGGGGGGCTTATACAATATTAGGTAGGTGGTTTTATTGTTTTGGTTCATCAGTTTCTTTTACCTTTATAGCTAATCTATTACCATCTTCAATGGTCTACCGCAAAGTCTACTGCAGTAGAGTGGCGAAGGGTTAATACTGCTGTCAGGTTTATATTGCTTTCTACATCTCCATAAAGACTTACAGTCACTTCCTGTTGTGGTCCCTGTTGTTGGGTGTAAGGGGGGGTCACTAGGACAAGAAATGAAGGAAATTTTCCAGTACATAGATTAACAGTAAAAAACAAAGGGCAATTTGGTTTGGGAATTATTCCACCATATATTCTTTAATCTTTCATGTGTATTATTTTACACTAAAAGCTTACCAATAGGAAAGCCACCAGTCTTGTAAAACATAGGAAACCTGTGTAAGGAAAATTAAAGAGGTTAGAGGGAAATTATACATTTATCATAAAATATCCATCAAACAACCATCATTATCTTTGTTTCCTTCTATTAAACTGCACTTAGAAAGAAGGGGGAAATCCTATTGTCTGCTACGAAAAAGAGATAATTGTGCTCCCAGACATGTTGGCAAATGGCACCCAAGGACTCGACTGCCTTTTCAGAATACACAGCACATAGAATTAACTGTCTTAACCTGGCTATACACCAGTCAATGTTCCTGGGATCAAGCAGTCTACTCAATCACGTCATAGAATTGACCATAATCAATTCTGAATATCTAAAATCAGTCGACCAAAATCAAGCAAAATCAAGTGTACAATGTTCATGTTGAAAATCTTGATGGTGCAAGCATTTGACAATTTTTAAGAGCTCTTGATTGATTTCTGTTTAATTCGATTTTGGATCATGAGCACAAACGCTTATGTTCACTGCTCTTTTTACCTGTTAAATGTATCAACTGCAGCGTGTGGTATTACGATCAATTCATTTTGAATTGATTGTTCACATTTATATTTTGAATGTCAATCAAGTAATTTTTTTAATTGAATTTGAATTATGTATGTCCAGCTTTACAAAACCCACAAGCAGTCACAGAATAGTGTTCGTGGTCAAGAACCTGCACCAAAATCTCAGCAAAGTTTGAAAGTCACAAACAACCAAGAAAACACAATCACCAGAATTAGCCTACAAAGTTTAGTTCCAGAGAAAAAAAAAGTTGTTTATTGTAGACACAATACAAATTGTACCTTGATTCATTGTTATGGATTACTTCAGTTTGTACTGTTCTTTTGTTGTCATAACCTTAGAGAAGGTTCCCCACCTTTGTTCTGTGGTGAATATAGGTGCTTCAGCAATATTGTACATGTCCAGAACTGTAAACCGTACTAGGATGCAGACTACGCTAGGATAACCAATTGTCCTTAGCCAACTAATAGTGACCAGCGGAAAAGTCCTATTGTGGACTCAATAGGTCAATTTGTAAGAATTTGTGTCCTAAATGGATGCCCAGTCTGTTAGTGTTGTTTGTGCTCTATAAATGGGAGTGATATATTACAATAGTGAGAATAGCAGGCTAGTGGTAAAAAATGAAGTGGTGGGCAGAACAAAAATCATAATTGTACTGAAAAAGAGAAAATTAGAGAGGGGAAAGATGTAAAGCACAGACACAGAGAGGTAGGACCATGCTATGTAAAGTATAGTCATAACAAGAAAAGAACAAGCTTAGATTTGAGGGGGCAAGGATGTGTAGAGAAAAGTCAGTGCTATGCAGAGAATAGCCATAAAAGAATATAATTGAATGTTTAGAGAGAATAGGTATAAAGAAGAAAATTAAGGGTATGCAGAGAGTACAGCAGTACTATGCAGACGAGGAGAGAAAAATTAAATTTTTCATGAGAAAAACATGGAGGCTGCATTTTATCCAGACACATACCTGGGCTAAGATATTTAGCAATAGCACAATAAAAATCATCAGATAACTGGACCCAGCTAGCAAGTATTTCTTGTACACCTTGAAGCCAACGGTTCCCTCAGATCGACTTTCCTCTGGAACTGCAGTCAGCACAGGTTCAGTCTGTTATAAAGGGCAAAGGCACCAAGGAAACAATGTCAGTGAAGCCTGAAATGCACACTTCATTATCCGAACAGGGTTCATTTATGGAAAATGTGAGCTACTGCTCAATTAAAATTGTTTCAGTATCTGAATAATGTAAAGCGACCTATTGCCATGGGCAACCTTTCTATCTGTGTTTTTGTTAAACATATACAAATGCTAAAAAAGTTTAGAGGTACTTGTGGTAAACTGTATACACATACCATATAAATGAAGTATGCAGCTATGCTAAGGACTGGAATAAAAATGTATTATAAAATTATATTGATCAGACACAATAATAAAATCATTCAAAATCTGTTTTTTTTTGGGGGGTTTTATATTGATTAAATTCCACATATAGTAATTGCCATGTTTTTCTTGTACGTTGTGCTTCCTGGACTTACCGGCAAAGTGTCTGCTCCTCCCTCTTTCTGAGACTGCACTGATGATTCCTGAGACCACACTGAAGACTGAGAGAAAGTACGGTTTCTAGAAGACTTTACCAGCTGGCCTTCTGAATTTTGTGAGTCTTCTTCCCTACTTTTAAGGAGGGATGCAAAATCGACACCTGACTGAAGCAGCTCCGGAAATGTTCCTTTTCCTACCATCTGGCCCTTAAATATCATAAAGATGGTTTACAGTTATTCTGAACAACTTAAATTATATACAAAACACAATAGAACAGGAACAAAAATGCACGTCTATTTCCTGCATCCTTAGAGCATGCCCACCCCTCTAGATGAATCCCTTTATTTTATACCATCTGATCTTCTCAATGACCCCGAATCTGCATGTGTGAAAAGGTAGACCAAATTTTCTTTGCACACTTCTCTCTTTCTTAGCCCTCTTGAATAAAATGTGAACACACTGTAGTATGAAAAATAGGTTGCAGGCCCCACACTTCATAAACAGTGTGTAAATCGAGATGATTTAAAAGTAGGGTTAATAGCAAACTGTGAACTTTCTGGTTCATGTTGGGTCATAATACAGGACCACCACCTGCCTACAGATTTTTTTCCACCCAGCTTAAAAAAAATTCTGGGAAAAATAGTGCGCGGATGTTAGAAAATGTTTATCGGGCCGGCGATGTGCCACCAGAGTATCCCACACCGCCTATCTTGTCCAGCAATGTCACTTGTAGCAGCAAGGAGAATAAAGGGGTCGTAGCAGCCTCTGCTTCTCTTTACCCATGCAGCCTGAGATGTATTTTATTAGCATCCCCAGCACACACTGAGGCTGTGCACAGCTGAAGGGGATTTTAGAGGCAGATAAGTTCCTGACTCTATCCTGCGCTGCCATTGACTGCCGGGCTAACTTGCTGCTGACATGTTAATCGTCTGATTTAGTG
Organism: Pyxicephalus adspersus; assembly: GCF_032062135.1. Lineage (NCBI taxonomy): Eukaryota > Metazoa > Chordata > Amphibia > Anura > Pyxicephalidae > Pyxicephalus > Pyxicephalus adspersus. The sequence continues at coordinate 59,296,495 of NC_092858.1, forward strand.
TTGCTGACTTTGCTTGTTTCTGACCCTGTGAGTGTATGCTACCTGTACCTACCTTTTGGCTGTGACCTCGACTATGATTGTGTCTTGCCCTTGTGTACCATGTCTGGTGGACTGAATACCTGTGTAAAGCCTCTTGCTTCCTCTTATTCTGGACTTGTCTCTGTTGAAATCTTGGTACTGCTTTATCTGTGGGCTCCTGGTCCTCTGCAAGCCCTTCACCAGACACCATCCCTTGTGCACTAAGTCCTGGGGGAAACCAAGTGCTGGGAAATGCAACCAGTCTCCCAAAGCTGAAAGGGGGCTTGCTATTAGTGAAGTGCAGCGTTAGATTGGGAGACAGGTGTCTGGTGAGTACTGTTTCTGGACCAGGGCCTTACAATGGGTCATTGTTCAGCATGGGCCTCATGATGCCTTAAAACGCCAGTAGGTGGGGCATTCAGTTACATATTTGTCATTTACCCTGAATTATTATTATTTTTTTTTTAGAACTAGATTTAAAGCTCTACCTAGAGTCTTTCCACTTTTACTCTTGGTAAATTAATCAAAATATGCTTAATTCTCCTGTTTGCAGTATTTAAACCCAGAAAATGTCTTTAAAAAGTCCATTACAATGATCTTCTGAGCAACAACTTACCTCTTTAAGGATGAGAATTTGTTTGGTGGCACTTAGGTACTGAAGCTGATGGGTCACCAAGATGCAGAGCTTCTTACGCAAAGCCTGGCAGATGCACCTTCCAAGAAGAAGACAGGAGTTAGGATGGCTACAAACCATGCAATTAACATTCAAATCAGATAAAAGCCTACATTTTAATCCAAATCAAACTGAAAAAACTTTTAGTATATACAAACAAAATAATTAGCATTCTTTGTTCCCTGAGGTTTTCATTTATGGAAATCACACATTAGGGCAACATCAAACTCATATTAGTGTTATGAAGATTCTAATTAATTACAAACTAATTTCTCATTTTGCAGCTTTCCCATGTAGAATGAGATTATTTGCTACAAGTAAAAGAAAACCAAAGTTCAGCCTTGGATACATAGGAAAGGGAACTAAAGCTGAACTCCAGCAATGACGATTTTACTTGGAATTCAATACTAAAATATTCAATATTATAACCATCACATTTCTTGATATTGTGAATAATCACATTTCAATAATGTAACTGTTGTACAAATATTAGGAAAATGCTTCCACATGCTGGTAATCTCTTACATGTAATGCCTGAGGCTAATAGATGTTGCTGCCAAAGGGCAAACAGCTGGTTTGTGCAATAAATCCTTCACTGTGTACGTTTGTCAGTTTAAAAAGCATAAATGCAAACTCTCACTGTCCGGAAAAAAACCCATAAACATGGAAAGTTTTGCAATAAAATTGAATCAATTTTGAAATTAAAAGAATACAGCTAGATACATGTTTAAAATAAATACATGTTTTATTTGCAGTACATGACTGTAATACATGCATATTTCCCCATTTTTGTTCTTTCAAAAAAAAAAAAAAAAAAAAGTACAAGTTGTCTGTGAAATTCACTTAGCTCCAAAAAATCTGCTATATCTGCTTTGAAATCTTAATTGTTGTCTAAATCTCTTGTCTTATTACTGGACTACAAACATCTACCCCTGCTTCTTTCCATAAAACAAGGGCAAAGATTTATTTAGTTCAGGAAATGGAACTTGGCAGGACTAATAACACTTAGCTCAGTGGATTTTTGTCAGGGTTGACAGGTATTTTTCAGTACTTTTTAAAGCATTTGCAGATAAAACATGGAAAAGTATACAAATCATGTCCAAACACTGCAGTAAGGGGATTAATGTGTCTGGTTGTTTGTCTGGCGTTTCCCTTTAATGCTTTTTCTTTACAGAGGAGTTTAGCAAAAGGATCTTTTGTTTAATCGAATAGATAAAGAAGTCCTGACAATTTAAAGAGAGCGACTCAACCGAAATGTTCTCTTGTCCTCAAAACACTACCATACTATAAATACCAGCTGAAAATCCCCCTCCACCTCACAATAGTACCAATAAAGCCATACCCGCTGAAAGGCCCCACCTTCCCGTTCCACAAGTACCAGCTAAAATACCCCAGTCCCACAACAGAATCCAGTACCATTATACCAGTACTTGCAAACATGCCCCTTTTTCCAATAACAGTATGATTTTATCAATGTCAGCTGAAATGCTACCCTTCCTCAAAACAGCACCATTTTACTAATGTAAGCAAAAATACTCCCTACCCACAAAAGTTTCATTGGACCAGTGCCAGCTGAAATGAAATGCCCCCCTTCCCTAATATACCTGTATCAGATGAAAAACCCCCTCCCCACAACAGTTACCAGTACATGTGCCCAGATATGCCACCATTTTCCCCAGAAAAGTCATTAAATCAGTACCAGGAGCAATACCCAATACCACAACACTACCATTACATCGATATCAGCTTAAATGCCCCCCTTGCCTATTATACCAGCAAATGCTGAAATGCCCCTCCCCTCCTACAATAGTACCATTCTAGTAATGCCAGCTAAAATGCCTCCCCCACAGCCACTTACTTACCACTGCACTAGTACAAGCAGAAATGCCTCCCCTTCCCCAGAATAGTACCATTATACCAGTACCAGCAGAAATGTCCTTCTCCTCTGCAACACAACCATTATACTAATATCAGTCACTCTGTGTCCACTCTCCCCATTATACCAGTACCCACAGAAATGCCCCCCATGACCACAGCAGTACCAATATATCAATACCAGCTGAAATGACCCACCATCCACAACAATTCCCTTATACCAAAAAAGTCCTCCATCTCCACATTATTACTATTATAACAATATCAGCTAAATGCCCCCTTCTTATTCCAGCAGTCACTGCTGTGATACCCCCCTTCCCCATAACAGTATCACTATACCAGTACAAGCTGAAATGCCTCCCCCCATCTTCCCTACAACAGTACCATTATATAAATGAATCATGGTAAATGTCTTCTTTGCAATATGTAGAAGAATCAATGTAATTTGAGAAAAATAATCTATGAAATAAATGATTTTGGCTGAGGTTTTACAACTATATAAAGCTTGGCAAGCATAACACACGATCATCGTAAATAATGGTGCCTATTATTTATAGATCAAGGACTCCTCTACAAGTGCACAGTACACAATCCGAAGGACACTGAATTTCTATAGTTAATATAAACGTCAGTGACAACTGTACGGATGCAAGCTCAAGGTCAGAATCTCCCTTCACAGACAGAGCCCATGTCAGGGCCACACACTTATTCTTTCAATAAAAACTGATCGTTAATGACTGGTGTTTAATTACATTGTGTGGATGTTTTGATGCTGCACTGAAAAAGATTCAATAAGAATACACTTCTATTGTAACGGCACACAACTGAAAATAGAAGAATGTTCTGTTTCAAGAGGACTCTTGACAGATTGGAGATAGGGAACATTTTCAATCATCTCTCATCTTACATTTTGATTCGATAAATAAAAAAAGACTGGGATAACAAGCTGCCATGCCTTCATTTAGGCGCTTTGTTTGACACATTTCATGTGCAAATTCTAACAGTATTGCTGAACTGATAAATGTTTTATGTCCCAGGGCCTCGGCAGCTAACAAATGCGATCTGTATAGTGAATATGTTTCACGGCATAATCAAGGCATTGAGCATAGGTTCACTTTGTGGGAATATGAGAGGGAGACGAATCATCAAAGTAACTCTCTGTGCATTGTCATACACTTCAGAAATCTTATGTCTGTGTCAAGAAAACAAATGTCTGAATTTATTTAGATAACGCTGCTGTTTAGAGGAGAAAACAAAACATCAAAGACAGCAACAGAAATCATGACCAGAGGGAAATGCAAAGTTTGTGAAATAAATAGATGAGAGGATTCTAGCACACTGCACATAAAGTATAACAGCTACTCAGCCAAGAAAACAATATTTGCCAAGAAAACAGTATTTCTACACACAAACAAATTTATGCTGCCAATGTATCTGTAGCACCTTGCATACTAACTACAAATGACAACAGTGAGCATCTTGTAAGTCACATGTGTTTTTGTGTATATCAAAGGAAACCTGTTACGAGGAAATATGTAGGTTATCATTATTGACCTCCACGTCAGTTGCCTGGTGTCATGCTGATCCAGCTTATATTAGCGTTTATATTATCAGAATCACTGACCCATGCCAAGCATGTAAATCAGGATTTGTGGCTACAATGTAATATCTGCATGCTTGTTCCAGCAACACAGAAGCTACCAGTGGTGAACTAGCACTAAAAAAAAAAAAAAAGACAACAGGAGTTAAAGTAAATGAAATTTTGAACAATACTGTGGCTATTGCAGTGATTTGTCAGCAACTACCCCATTCCTTTGTGCTAGGATCGGAGTCTATAGGGCTGTGATCTCCCTATAGGGCTGTGATCTCTGTAACTTATATTTCCAACTGTTACTCATTGGTTATATATCAACCCTTTTAGAACTGTTATAGAAAGAGGACTCAGAAGACAAAACCTAAAGCAAAATAGTATACATACTTGTCAAACAAATGCCTCCCGACCTCAGCATCGACAGCACTCAGGGGATCATCCAAAAGATAAATGTCAGCGTCTTGATAAACCGCCCTGTAGAACAAGAACAAGTTCATCAATGTTTATTTATTACAGAGTTAAGTTGTCAAAAATATACATTTTTGGATTAGCCATTGTCTTTTTGATCAGTCAGGTGACAAATCCCCATGTCACGTGGAGTACATGGTAGTTAGTAAAAGGGGTGAATACATACCTGGGGCTAATGAATGGTGTTTGCCCAGATGACGTGGGAGTTGTCAGTAGCCGATACACATGCAGATTTTTGACAGAAAACTTTTAAAACATTTTAGGCAAAAAATCTGTGCACGTGTCACCTCTTTAAACATATTTTAGGGAACCAAATGAAAATCTATTATCCAGATCAGATTCTTGGACAATAATCTGAATGAGCACAAGGCTAAGTAACATATTTCCTCTGATGACTTATAGTGACAAAATGTAATGGAAAATAAGGATGTATATTGACATTGGGCTGTGTATTTGTATTTATGTAGCTGTAGTTGTAGAAACATACATAGGTAGTATTCTAGACACTTTCTTTTCATATGAACAATCTACAACTGTACCAAATACACCGTGAATATTTAATTTTTTTTTACATCTGGGCTTTAAACACGTATATGATACTGTTACATTTTCCATGATTTACCTGGCTAGATTAACACGTGCTTTCTGTCCTCCACTTAGTGTGACACCACGATCTCCAATCATAGTCAGGTCACCGTCATCTAACTGCAACATGTCCTGTGAAGATTTGAGCACAAAGAAACAACAACATAGTAACTCAGTCTCTTTCAGCATATACCATTAGTATGAAGACAAGAAAAGGCACTATAAAAAAACTTGATAAAAATAATCAAATAAGTACATTAATGAACACTACAGCATACCCTATACACAAACCTAAATGCAAAGTAACGAAACAAACAAGCTCAACCTGTGACATCTCTACATTAAATTATTAAAAAAAAGATGTAGATTTCGTTCAAAGTGCAACTTTCTGTCAGAGTTTTCCCAAAAATGTTAACATTTTGAATTTAATTTGAAAGATGATCCCTGGGTGAATACTAACCAGAGGTTGGACTAAGCCGTTAACCCTCAAGTCTAAGTCGAGTCCCAAGTCATTGATACCAAGTCCCAAGTCAACAAGAATTCTTCCAAGTCAAGTCCCAAGTCAAGTCACATCATTTGTCATGTAGTTTGCAGGTCGTACTTCGTGAGGCTTCTGTAACACAGCCTTTCTCCCTGCCCCCTTCAGCTGTCAAGAGGAGAAAGCCGTGGACTTAGCATACAAGGAAGGCGGGGTGGAAGGCAGTGTTACAGAAGCCTCACTGCCTTCCTCCCAGCCCCCTTCAGCTGTCAGCGGAGAAAGCCGGAAGTCAAGTTGCAAAGTCGAGTTGCAAGTCGTTAATTAGGGGACCTAAAGAGGTGATTAACTCAAAAAGTCCCCAAAACAAAAAAAAAATCCACTTACCTTCAATTCCGCAGGGCAGTCAATCGGTCCAGAGGTGTCTTCCATAGGGTCCCGCGTCCTCCCAGCGCCGCCATCTTCGCTTCTTCTTCCTGGTTCTTCTTCCTACGTCACCCGACCCGGGCGCGAGATCAGGTGACGTAGATGAGAAAAAATATGCCGATCTCACTGAGCATGCGTGAGATCTGCAATTTTCTTCCCTTTTGACGAAAGGGCTCTTTCTGCGCATGCCTGAGATGCTCGGGCATGCGCAGAAGAAGCACGCAAGAGCCTCCTGGGATGCGTGACCTAGGTATCCCGGGAGGCTTTGCGCTCCCATTCATTCATGATCGCCTAGGCAATCGAGAATTAGAGGACAGTGCTGCACCTTTTTTTTTTTTTTTTTGAAAAAAAAGGGTGCTGCACTTAAAAAAAAACAAAAACAAAAAAAAAAACAACAACAATAACAAAATTTTTACCTTACATAAAAGGGTTGACTAACCCTTTTTTGTATAGTGAAAATTCTGAGCTTTAAGTCAGACTGGAGTCTTAATCGCACAACTCGAGTTCCAACCTCTAATACTAACCCCATCCAACTGAATGCGGTCATTGCCCTTTTTACTCCCCTAAAGCCATGGTGGCATGATGGTTCAGTCCTGTCTCTCTTCCTCTGTGGATTTAGGCAAATTTAATTTGCTTTCCAAAGTTAAAATTGTACTTTAAAACAAAACACCCCATGTTCCTTTACATAAAAGAGTTGTCAGCCTGCCAGGATTCTGTTCTTATAGGAAAATATAAAAAACAAAAAGATTTCAGTGAGTCAATTTCACTTTAATGACTACAGATATATAAATTATTGTGGGTTTGTTTTCAAGTGTAGTTTCTGCTTGTTCAAAATATGTAAATGCTTTACTATAAATAAATTCGCTATATGTCTACTATACTATGTTTGTCAAGCAGATTACTCTATTGGAAATTTATTGCTAACCTAACAAGGGTTGGGTGCTGGGACACACAGAGTTTTCCAACACTTGGCTCCTAGTACCCCTCTGTAAAAGTTTTAAATAGCACCTAGTGGGCTGCAAAATAACAGCCATGTCTCCAAGATGACAGCTTTGGATTAAACCAAAGAACCACAACACATGTAGTGTAGTGCACCACTGTGTGTTGTAAAATGTAATGTAAAAATACACAGGTACAATTTCGGTTCACTGTGGAAAGTTGGCAAGCCATTTTAAAAAGGGTGCCTAATGCAATACACATTAACTTGCCCCCAATTAAACCACACAGTTGTAAAAGAGGCTTTATGTTTTTCCAGCCTTACTTTCCAAAATATATTAGTGTGGGCAAACATTGCTATTATTGCACAGTCATGCACAGTTCCCATGAAATGCTTTAGGCAATTCTGTTCATGATATCTTTACATCACAACAGCTTCCAAGAAAAATGAAATCAAAGTCCCGATAAATGTGTGAAATACTTCTGAGCACAAATCTGCAGCCAGACAATCTGTTAAGATAAATTCTTACCTTTTTTAGTGCACACACCCTCAGGACTCTTTCATATTTCTCTTGAATGTATTCTTTCCCAAATAATATGTTACTTCTGACAGTGCCTGAAAACACCCAGGGCTGCTGGGAGACATAGGCAATTCTTCCTCTGACGTCCACAAAACCTTTATCTTTTGCCAGTTCACCCAGAACTGCACTGAGAAGAGAAGACTGCGGAGGGGTTAAAGCAAATTTAATATAAATTTGTGATTATAGATCTAATTACATTTCAGAGATTTGCCCAACTGCATCACATTTCAGATCAAATAATGCAAAAATAAAACTGAACAATTAAACATTAAAAGAACAATAAATCATTTATTATCAAATATTATTATTTTTCTATTCTTTGAAAATAAAAAGGAGTAAAAAGGATCGTTGTATTTTGTGATTGTAATTTCCAGTATAGGCCAGGCTTATATAACACATAATTACACTGGCTATGGTCACTACAGAACCAGGAACCCAATTAGTAGAGCCCCAAAGTTATTAAATTTGTTTGCTCATCATATATTATGCCAATCAATTTTTTTAATGGAAGAAGTGCGCATGAACCCAAATTCAGGGTGTCAACTATTTAACTTGTTTTCATATTGCATGAAATTGAGGTACATGTGTAAATGGATTATATTTAGTGCTTCTTGTTACAGCTTTTTTTTCTTTTTCAAAGAGAGTAATTTTATTACTGGTAAAATAAACTGTATTATATTTTGTGTTTCTATGATTGTCACCAAAAGCATGAACTGTTCTAACTGCTGTCAAAAAAAAAAATCATTTCAGGGCACGTTAACACATTATTTTCTCTTTCATTGGAAAACTTCAAACAGCCAGCAACCCATAAGAAAATACAATACATTGTAGTAAGGTAAACTAAGCAGACTATTGTGTCTTGACAAAGAAGTAACACCCCAAGCAGTTTTCTGTGGCATTTCATCACTCATTTGGAATGCATGGGGACAATCAATGTAAATAAATGTTTTCTTTCACCATGAGCCCAATGGCTGACTCTGAATGCAGCCTACAGAAAGTATCAGCACTTTCATTATGCTGGGAAATCACAGTTTGAAGAGCACGAGGAGAGAAAGAGGGAGAGGAAAATGATACTCACTTTCCCTGCTCCAACAGGTCCGATTACAGCCAGCAATTCCCCGGGTCTTACACTGCATGAGATATTCTGAAGAGTTGGCACTTCCATGGTCTGCAAATAAAGCAATGTTAATAAAACACCACTGCAGCCAAGCAAAAACTATTGAATGTTATGCAATCTCTTACACATTGAGGTGATAGAAACGGCTATCATATTTTCAGCCAGCTAGTGAGAACAGTATGTATATAAACAGAACTAGGAAAACACAAAGTCATGCATTCGTAATACTCTGCTGTGAGGTCAGTAAGAATTCGCCAGCAAAGTTGGCATGGTAATTTATAAAATTATACTGCAGTTGTAAAAGGGGTAATAGATAGAATGAGAAATACATGACAAACTGAACAATTTCACAGTATATCAAGAAATGTTTGATATACAGTTTTCACAAGATGCTGATCAGCCTTTTCTTTATTGAAAAGTGAATGACCCTTTGCGGTATACATACTGACTTCAAGTCACTAAATATGAAAATATACAGAGCAATGAAAAAACTTGATTGTAGTAAAGTGTTAATGCATACTGCAATATGTGTCTTTTTTTGGGTAATAATCCACACTTCCTGAGTTGTCACCAGACAAGAATCGTGAGAATTCCCAGCATCTGGAACAAAACCTGTCAGGAGTTTTACCAATTTAACTATATTAATGATTACCTGGCTTATACAGCATGCAGCCAATTAGGCTCAGTAATAAGTGACAGTATAACTATCCCAAACTAAAGACAAGGGTGATAGCTACAAACTTGTTGTCAAAAAAAGAGGCAAGGTGTTGCTGGCCTGAAAGACCTGAAGACATAAATGAGGAAGGATGACACATAGGACTTTACACTTGTAGTTAAAACATAATCTGCCAGTGTATTTATATGAGACAGTTTGTACCGGTTATTTGGAGGCAAATCATTTACCAGATATTACAGAAAACATGATAATCTGACAGGCACTTGGTATATACGGCATGTCATACACTCCTTCACATGGTCAATATTACTTAGCATAATTCTTTACTATATAAGTGTACAATGATGAAAACCTAAGTCAGCAACTTAGATATTATGCACAATAAATTCTGATGGATTCTTTTTATTACAGTGACATTGACAAGGGGCAATTACTTATTGAAAAATACTATGAATATTTAGGTTTACCCTGCACATGTTCTCTAACATATTTAGTACTAAATATGTTAGCGGACATAAGAGGTTGAGAAATTAGTTATAGTTAAAATAAACTTTTTGGCAAACATTAAACTGAATTAAATTATAAGACTTTTAGGATGATCTCCTATATGCAGTATACTTTGTTCTAGACTACACTAAAACTTTGTTCACCGATGCTTCAGTAGTTCTAACACTGTAAAACTAGCATTATAAAATATCAGTGATTAGTATTAAAAGTAATGTCCTACTTCTAAAATGATTGTGATCCTCCTTTTTCATTTATATTGTTAATTTTCAAGCTTCAGACAATACAGACTACACATTTGAAAAATATATTTATTATTATGTATTTGACTGGGGAAATGGTGATCCGGTCATACCAATAAATTACTTTTTATGAATTAATTCTATAGTAGTACCAGTAGGTGGCAGCAACTCAGTAAAAATAGATTGCAGCAAAATGTGTAAAAATCAAGAATAACGAAAATGAAGATAATCTATAGGATGCCTATAGAAACTGTTCAAGAATTTCTACAGGCAGCATATAACAGATGAAGCGTAAATATTATGGTGAGTTTGGTGACCATTCACAAGAATTTTAAGATCAACATTAAACACAACATGGTGCACACACTGCATATAATAATTGCAAAAAGAAATTACACTAAGCAAATATTTCTCTTGCACACAGAGCAGTGCAATGAAATAAAATTTAACGTATAGCAATTGGTGATTTACTAATTTATTAAAGCTCTCCAGGGCTAGAGAAGATACACCTTCATCAGTGAACCTGGGTGATCCAGCAAACCTGGAATGGATTTGGTTCTGGATTAAAGACTTTTGCTAACAAAGAACAAATGACTTTTAAGAAATGAATTCCAGGTTTGCTGGATTACCCAGGTTTATTGGTGAAAGTGTATCCTCTCCAGCCTTGGAGAGCTTTAATAAATCAGGCTCATAGAGAGGAGTTCTAACTGATTGCTATGAGTAAGTGCTGGGTATAAATTAATACTTCTTCAGATATACCAGGCTGGATTCTGGATTTTGGACAGAAAGTGTATTTATGGATACCAAACTAATTTATTCTTTTAGTTCTGTCTGGAGTCCATCTTTAAATACACAAGTGAATAAATTGCACTTAAAGGCTGTAAAATTTAAAAGGTAAAATCAAAGCTAAAAGATGTTACAGTAAAAGAAGTTACTGAAAGCAATTGAACTTCAGCATAAATATCAGAATAACAGGCTTACAATGGTCAAATCTTCAAGGCTCTGTAACCTAATAGCATCCAATAAAAGGATTAACATTGTGATTGTTGTGGATCAAAAATAAAATAATACTGCAGTTACACAAGAGAATTATAAGTAATACAAACAGCATGTTCCAGCAAGAAACAGCACGCAGCACCTGAAGCCTCACCCAACTCCCTACCATCTAATTACATCTATTTAAAGAAATGCAGCATTTGCCCTTCACCTGTGGCCTCCCTATTATAAAACAATACACATTACTCTTCCCTCCATACCAAACCAGAAGATCTCTTACTGATTGTGACTGGGGAGGGGAGATTTGCTCATCCTCCTGGGGCTTAACACTGAGAGCATATTAATGATCAATCAAGCTCTAACTTACAACTCTTACCTTGTCCCAGTAACATGTCAGATCTTGAATTTGTACTAGAAGGTTTTCCTCTTTTTCCTCTGGCTGATATACAGTTGGTTTTGAAATCTCATCAAGCAACAAAAAGTTCTAAAAATAAACAAACCAATAAAATTAAGGACCCACAGCAAATAATACAATTCAATTGAACAGAAGGAAACAAAAAACTCTCCAAAGCCATCTAAGTTCCATAGATGTCATAGGGGAACCTAACATTGTTTTACTGATCCACTTGTGAAAATGCCTCCTGATATTATGGTTTTCCCACTTTAGGTCACTGATCACCAAGTATAAAGATAAGGACATCACTTCTATTTCACTCCTATTTTTCCAATCTGCATACTTGCTCTGGGTCAATAAAATTTTGACAAAACTGACAGGTAGCTAGCATTTGTAGAAAGAGACAACAAGAACAAACAGGGTAATATTTTTATAGGGAATGGTTACCACCCGTTAATGTATTTTTGCAGTTTGTGTCTTAGTAGGGAGATTTACCTTCACATCATGTTCTGAATGTACAAGAAATGTATTGATGATGGAAGTGATGCGGTGGGAAATCTGACAAAGTGATTAGAATTTCCCTTTAACACAGTTGTCACTGGAATAGATGTCTTCTTTGGAGGAATCTCCCTTACCTCTTCTTGCAATGACAACGGCAATTGTGTTTTTCCAGAGCCTTTACTCTCAAGATTATGGTCACAAGGACAAACTGGGAGCATTAATCACCCCCAGTGGGAGTGGTGCTAATCTTTCTCTTTTCTATCCAAACATTTAAAAAAAACTTTGGCTATACATATAATATAGGCATAACATTTACTGTATTATTAACCAAATACATCTGGAACTTTTCAAGTCTATGTTCTATGTTCATATCTATAACTTTTTATTATCATCATAGATATAAGAATACCTTATTAAAACAGACAGAAAACTTCACTAGTGTGTGTGTGTATCAGTCAGCAAGCAACACTAAAAGTTCTAATTCTGTGAACTAAGCCTGACAATGTCTGGCAATGAAATCCAGTACAGATAATCCACAAAAGAATGTTAACTTCATGCCTCGTTCTTTCCCAGCTTTTTTTCCCAGTGTACCTCCACTGTGTCTTCCACTTCGCTAAACAAGCTTGAAGGGACTTGGAGCCCGAACATCACCAAACCTATTAGAACACCCTCAATGTACTATGTTATAGGAATCTTGATCACAGCATAGGCATCCAGCAATCCACTTCTTACCAAAGAATGGTCCAGAGAATGATCATGCAAACTTTGATTTCAATTAACATACCAGTCCAATCAACCAATCACGTTCAAGTACAATTCTTGTACATGTCTGAAATCCTGGATCTATTTACAATTATTAACCTTGTAAAGTGAACATACCATATGCCAAATTAACAGCCTCTACTGCTCTATAAAATCAACCTGTAGTAACTAAAAGGACCCACCACTAATGACCGCATTCAAGTATTAGAGTTTTATCATGGCAAAACATCTTTTTGTTAGAAAATGTTAACTCTCATATTTTGTGGGCCAGTCCCCCAAAAAATGAATAAGTTAATCTGGAAAAGTTGTTATACATGTTTTATATCATTACCTTGGCACAAAAAGCAGTTATTCATTATAATTACCTAAACTTTCAGTGATTTTTCTGGAAGAGACCTATTTTTAAGATGATGCAATATTATAAAAGATCACAAGTTTTCTCTTCTCATCCCAATTTCTGGGATCTGTCTTTTTGTGGAGCCAGGCAGTGACTGATCTCATAGACAGAAACTCAATTGACTTGCAGAGAATGGATCATCCATTTTTCCACCCAATTTACACTATCAAAATTGGTGATGAGCACATGTTAACTCTGATTTGGCAACAAATTCATACCGCAGCCACAGGCATGCAGCAGCCTCTGTCAGGGGTTTGTTCCAAACACCCCGGTCATACTGTAGTCCCCGGCAATCATAAAGCAGAAATCAGGCGATCTCTGGGAGCCAGAAATCAGGCTGTGACTCAACATGAGTCAAGTACTTTCTTATAGGGAGCAAGGGAACTGCTGGCTGGGGGCAGAGTTTATACTCGTCAAGAAGCTTCTATGAAAAGAAAACAAACTGTGCGACAGCATTTGATCTGATGCAGGTTTAAAAAATTCTAAAAAAAAACACCTACAACCCAGAGTGTTGGAGCCAGTAAGACATGTGCCAGTGGCCAGGGAAGCAGGGAGATTTGCTAAGTAAACCTCCCTGTTATGGTCCCATTTCATAAAGAGGCATTTTCCCTTGCATGGGAAGATTTATGTTGTTCCTCGAGTTTAGCTTTAACTTTTTGACTGATGTTACCCTTTGGTAATTCACAAATTATGCATAAGAACAGTACAGACAGTGTATTATTTCATGAAGGAGGCATTTAGAGCCAACATGAGCAAGGGTTAATAACCTATTGTCTATCATCAACCATTTAGTAGTTAAGGTAGTGAAGATAACAACTACAAGTGTGAAATATTGGCACTGTACCTTAATTCTTCTTATGCTGACTTTGGCCTCAGATACCCTCTCAATAGCTGAGGGGAAGAAGAGAGTGACAGTGAGTCTCACTGCACTATAAAGGGACACTGCAACAAACACTCGACTGGCTGAGATAACATTGCCAAGCAGAACATATGTAGTGAAAGTTACAAAAACGATGATTTTGCTTCCAACAAAAAAAGAGGCCAAGTTGAGTCCACGTAGGTAAGAGCTGCGCAGTACTTTGGAAATCTCCTTCCTAATATAGTAAGAGGAAAGGGTGTAAAACAAAAACACATTCTTTCAAAACACAGAGAAACATTTAATAAAAATTATAATATTTAAAAAAAATGAAAAGGTATCTTTTAGGAATATTTTAAGGATATACCCTGCAATAGACAGTTAATAGTATTATTGATATTAACACAAAAGTGATCAAACTAAAAATAAAAAAACTGGAAGACATGTAAAAGGTCTATTAGGAAGTCAATTTATAATAACCTCAGAAAAATGACAAGTGGAAACTAATTCTAATTAACATGCTAAGGCATGGACTTCCCTTATAAAAAAC
>NC_092858.1:59311682-59317172 GCF_032062135.1 Pyxicephalus adspersus
AACGGAATGAACATCCCCCAAGAATAGCAATTCCATAATTTTTGCAAGTGGTTGTAATCTATATATCTCACTTGACCAAACTGATCTGGGACAGAACAGGGCAAAAGTAGAAAAAGACAGGTAATCATAAATTGCTATGCTGATCCACTAAGTTTAAAAAAAAAAAATGAAAAAACAGTGAAGATGCTAGGAAAATTACTTCAAGGACAAAGTAACCTACCTCCTTATTTGATTGACAAGTTCTGTAAATGACTTTTCCCAAGCATACATCTTAATGATTCTCATTCCAGATATTACTTCATTCATAGTTCGGATTCTGGTGTCTGTAAAGGCTGCCGTTGTGCTCCTATGTAAGAGACAGACAAAATCAGTAAGTAATACATGCACAAACAAATATATCAACACTAACACTATACTTGTGAACACTTTATTCTGAACAAGAGCCCAAGTGTTATTTAGATTGTAAGCTCTTTTAGATAGGGTCTACCCCTCCTTTGTCATTGCTTGTACCTGTCAGTCATTTTCCACCCCTATTCAATGTACAGAACGGTATAATGTGTTAAACAGTTTATTAATTATTATTAATATTAATAATAATAATAATAATAATAATAATATATTAAAAAACAAACCCATATTTAATAATTTTGTTTAAATAGATGCAGGACAATTTGTATTTTGTAACTTTTGACTACTAGCTTTTTTGTTTATTCAGCAAATAATTGTTCCTTTAGGTTTTGAGATGCATTTGCCATGCATTCACATAGACATGTATGGAGGAACAAAGGAAAAACACAAATTTTAACTGACCTTACCTAATCTGAAAGGTTTCTTAAAGCTTAAAAAGTAATACTTACATTTTGCCTTTGTTCTCATCAACAGGCTAATTAAATTATTAAATAAAATACTGACCAAGGACAGTAAAACAGATAAGGAAAGCGTTATATGATGCTGGGTGTTCATCAGCCAGATATAAAGGTGGGCTCTATCTGACTTGCTAATACACACTATGTGAAAGCCTGTACAACTGTGTAAGACTGCAGGTAAGACTGAAGTTCAGCTTTACCTGGTATTGGAAAGCCACTACAACAAAGTAAGTCATTGTGATAAACTATCTGTTATTGCTCAATATGGCGTAAAGGCAACTATGTAAGACTTTCCGAGATTAATTCTTATTGTCCTTTTCTTGGACATGACCAGTCTTTCATGGACAGCCTATAACCCCAATAAGGATCTACTTGCAACCATTAGTAAACTAGTGCATTAAAAAAAAGGTAAAAAAAAAAAAAAAGACTACATAAACAAATATAAAATGTTACCTTAATGAAGTAAAGAATTTTCCAAGACAAGTTTGCAGAGGCATGAGTATAATCAGTACAGCCATTCCAGCCATACAAGAGGGCCCGATCTCTAACCAAAGAAGAACTGTAACTGCAATGGCCTGCAGGGGACCAGCCCATAAAAAGTGCAGGAAAATGGTTACCTGTAAAAAAACAAACAAAATATAGGCAACTGGAATGTATAAATGTTACTTCATGAACGTTATCATGGCATATACAAGCCTCCGGAACAAACACAATAGTCCTAAAAACATAAATACATTACAAAAGTAATGTGGTTGAGGTCAGTATTGTAAATAACATTATAGGAGGTAAATACATGCTACTACCTTACGGTTCTCTTTTTAATGGAAAAGTAAAATATATTTGCATTACTGTTTTATAATTGTGATATGCTTTACTTATATATTATTGT
The DNA here is from genome assembly GCF_032062135.1 of Pyxicephalus adspersus. NCBI lineage: Eukaryota > Metazoa > Chordata > Amphibia > Anura > Pyxicephalidae > Pyxicephalus > Pyxicephalus adspersus. Next base: position 59,313,438 of record NC_092858.1, read on the forward strand.
GATATTACTTATATAAGGTTGATAATGTTCATAATTTTTGCATTGTGCATTGTAGTTAATCTACTAATTTTCTTGGTCTTCAAAGACTTATGATGGTATGTCAATTATTAAAGGAATCTTGCAATACATCCTAAGTGCTGAGCCACTACTCCGGAAAGAATACCGCATGGTAAAAATCACCTATATTTGTAGATAACTCAAGCCGTAAGATGCATCTAGTTCAGTATCTGCCACTGACCACCTAATAAATGCCATTGTCAGGAATTAAACATTTGATAGATGCCTATTTGATTCTCTAGACCTGATTTAATAAAGCTCTCCAAGGCTGGAGAGGATACACTTTCATCAGTGAAGTTGGATGATCCAGCAAACCTGGAATGGATTTCTTAAAAGTCCTACTATTTGTTAGCAACTGTTTTCAATCCTGGACGAGATCCAAACCAAGTTTGGTTAGCTTCTCCAGTCTTAGTGAACTTTAATAAATCAGGACCACTGTAGAATAGAACATATTAACAATAAAAACCCCGAATTGAACTACTGGTTAGATTGGGGGAAAAGAATTAATAACAGCTTGCTCTTGGAGTCGACAAGAGATTTAACTAAGTGTTATAAACCTCAATTGAATCCAAAACTATCAGGCTAAATTATGAGGTAAAAATTCTGGTTCACTGTGATTACTGGAAGACAAATATCTAATATTAAATAAAGGTGCTTTGAAAGAACATTTGTTTGTCATGGAAATTACGGCAGCATTTCATTAAAGAGCACTTGTGCTTAGACTATAGATATTGTAGTGGCCTAATCACCTATTCTCAGTAAGTGAAAATGCACTGGGTTCCATTTATTACTATCTTCAGAAAATTGCACAAAAAGGGTTGAGAAGAGAGAAACAGGTAAGGCTTTTTTAGGCATAATCACAAATTCAGATAAAATTTTAACTTTTATTCTACTAAATTTTCTTCCTTAAAATATACAGGTAAAGAAAGTAACATAGGAATAACATTAAGTGTGTAGCTTGTAAATAACAAGTGCCAGTGGAGCATAACAGTCCTAATTTTAGGGCTAATCATAGCAGTAAACATACGTATAGTTGTACAAGGTCAAAGTGAAATTCTCAATCCGGATGCATTTCGCCTCAAATGGCTTCCTCGGGACAACAAAACTTGGATTGAAGTATGTTTGGTATATCATGCTCCAATATGGTTAGCTCCTGGAGTATAAGCAACACCTTAAAACAATTCCAACCATTAATCCCAGCCATCATATATAATTAAATTTATTCTATCTTTTAACTTTTACTGCCACATTGGAGCATCATATACCAAACACACTTCAATTCAAGTCTCGTTGTCCCCTGAGGAAGCCATTCGAGGCAAAACGCGTCTGGTTTGAGACTTTTGCACTTTGACCCTGTATAACTATACGTATGTTAACTGCTATGATCATCCCTAAAACTAGGACTGTTATACTCCACTAGTACTTGTTAATTACAAGCTACACACTTAATTTTATTCTTATATTATTTTCTGTTACTTTCTTTACCTGTATACTTTAAGGAAGAAAATTTAGTAGAATTTGTGATTGTGCCTAAAAATGCCTTACCTTTTTCTTTCTTCTCAGCCCTTTTTTTTGTGCATTGTTACTTTACTAGGCACTATCTAGGTTTGACCTAGTAATTCTGTACCAAACCCTCCCATCATGGTCCTCTCTTTCCTACTTCATTCACCTTCAGAAAATATTTGTTGCCTGCTGATACCTGGGGGTCAATAATTTCAACCCAGAGTCAAACGACCCAGAACAAATGCACAATTAGTGAAGTCAAGTAAAGTCAGAACTCCTGATCTTGGTACTTGCTTAAGTTAGGTATTTTAGAAAGTCTTTGGATCAACATAACAGCCAGGCGCGTAAAATGTTTTAAAACGAAGGTTAAGCTATAACAGCTTTCTTGGGACAGGTTTTCTTTAAGCCACAGGCATTGTCAAATCAATTACCATGGTCTAACAGGCAACTAATCTATCTACTAAACAAAGGCTCAGTTTACCATCTTTTAGATTTTAGACAATGGCCACTGTGGGAGTAGAAAATGCCCTTGTCACTATTGGTTTGATGTAGTGAACAATGCCCTGGGGTTGGTGGTCACTTGAGGTAAAATAGGCTAAGGGTTGGTGGTGTATGGGGGTAAAAATGACCTAGCACCTGTGGTCAGTGGAAAGAGGAACAGTGCCCCACTGTGGTAATAGCACATTACTAGCACATACAGGAGCTGTTACCCAAGAAATGGTGTTATTTAATGGAATAGTGCCCCATCCATGGTGAATAGAATAGTGAAAGTTAGAGAATTAATGACCCATTACTAGTGGGAGGAATAGTCTCCCGTTAATAGTGGCAGTCGGTGGTATTGTGCTCCCACCTCAGAAAGACAGTAGTAGGGCGGTATAAGTGTACTTACTGATACCTGCAGGTAGCCTTTTTGCATTGCCAATCACATTTGAACCTTTAAAGCTCCATGGATTATCGTTTTACAATTACAACTCCCCAACGGCATTGCCAGATTTTCTTCTTAAATGGAACCGGTCAGGAAAGAAACATGAGAGCTGTCACTGATTGCTTGTTTATGAAGGTATATTGTAAGAGGTTATGATCCTTGCTCACTGAGTCACTGTCCTACAGGGCTGCGTAATATGTTGGCACTAAATCAATACTGTTTATTAATAATAATAACATTAATGTATTTTAACTGGTGGCACAGAAAAACACTGATATACTGATGTATTGATTTTGTTAAAATCTGGTTTTTAACACTAATGTTAAACTGTAATAATTAGGGACTAACTTTACCATCTTGAAGCATAATCTTTTCACATGAATGGAATGCACCGTTTACCAAAGATTGGCAAGAAGGTTTAGGGAGTACTAGTAACAGTAATATATGTCGTGCTACTTTTTCTTTTTAGGCCACATTTTATTGCCACGATCATTCCAAAATGTAAACTTGATTTACTTAGAAAAACAAAGACTCTGTAAGTAATGTTAATGTTATCTTAGTTATTTTAGTTCCATGGATATATTTATAAGCTGAATAGGCTATTGTTTTACAATGACAACTCCCCAACGGCACTGCCAGCTTTTCTTCTTAAATGGAACCGGTCAGAAAAGAAACATGGGAGCTGCTACTGACTGCTTGTTTTAAAGGTATATTCTGTGAAGTTATTATCCTTGCTCATTGAGTCACTGTCCTAGAACGAGTATATCTATACTGTGCATAAGGACAGTTAATCACCAAAGAGTAAGGGAGGGGAAAAACAACAGCAGCAAATCATACACCTTCAAAAACAAGTCAGCAGTAGCACCTCCTATATTTGTTTTCTTAAGTTCCCTTTAATAACTTACCCTCTTATCCTGTCCTCAAAGCCTAATCAACCACATAATTCCTTTCATACACAATTGACATGTTTGACAAATTGACTCACAATCCAGACCCTGAACTTTACTTTATTTTTTTTTAAAAAGCAAGGGACATATAAAAAGAAGTCTGTAGTCTGATTTTTGACACAGTATTTCTGCAACTGCTATTGTAACTATTACTTTTTTTACAGCAGAATACACTTGTAGTATCTGTAGCGTAGTACATCTGTAGAAGTATAAATATACTTTATGTTTAAACACAATATTATCTGCACAATTTTTAATAAATAAAAGATGGAACACCTAGTTTAGAAATTGCTGATAAAATCG
>NC_092858.1:59319982-59323263 GCF_032062135.1 Pyxicephalus adspersus
ACATGGCACACCCTTACCTTTCTGTAAGTCCCCTGCAGTGTTCACAGTTCCAAAAACCTGTCACTGCTGTATTCTCCAAAACCTCTATCCTCACTGCCAACTCTTGCAGGTCCATGGTAATGCCATTTGGGCAAAAGATAGCCACTGATACTCACTGATACCCATCTGGGTTTAATCCTATCAGTGCCAAGAACAGAGCTGGTCTCTACACTGCAAGGCACATATCACCAGCATCAGGGGAAAAGGTTGTTTGGGCAAAAGTGACTTTGTATGACTTTTCTGCAAAAAAACTCCACCTCCTAGTGACTTTTTGTATTTGGGGGTTTATTCCACTATAACCTAATAAATATTACTGCTACAAGAAAAAGAAAATATAAATACATAGATGGGGACTGCCTTTTTCAGCAAGTGCAGGTTCATAACATGTCACAATAAACTGCCAAAGGTAAAGACAGGGAGAAAGAAAATCAATTGTGCCACAAGTTTGAGTTGGTGGTACAGAACTTTTCATTTTATAAATGGTGAGAAAAGCTTGCATTTCTGCAGCTGCCATGTAGTGCATTTCATATTAAACAACAGAAAAGTGGTGTATGGGATAATCAATGATAATCAGGAAGATGACCATTAAAAGCAAACCTTGCCTGAGGGACACATATAGCCATTGCCCCCTCTTATTTGTTCTCCAGCCATAACAATGACTGTGTTTGACTGACTTAATGACTGACTTAGAACAGGTATGTTTCTCCGTATAATTATAGATCATACTTCCTTTGATGTATACCTGTTCAAGGTGAGTGAGTCAAAGTAGGATAAAAATGACAGCTGGGCAGAGCACTTGCAGAATGGAAAGTAGCAATAAAAGTCTCCATGCTTATCTCAAGAAAATGTTTTCATTAAGAGACCAAAACTTCACAAGCAACAGACACTAACACTCAAGGTTGCAAAAGTCATAAACTTTCATTATTTCTGATTTACAATACACAAATCCTTTATTAATGAAGTATACACAAATTATCTTTTCCTGAGTTGGGAGATGAAGGAAATGTGTTCCTGTGAGAGCAGTCTAACCACAGAAACAAAGTTAGATAATAAATCTAGACATGTCAGCAGGAAAAATAGGAAGTGTATAAGCTCTGTGACATGTAGCCAGCCCTTTATTTAAACAATTAGGCAGCTGTCCATTTACTTCCTAGATTATACTGAGACATCAAGTTAGATATGCAGTATATTCCGTGATTTTGCCTGAACATATATCCAAACCCTAAATCTTTTTTTCGGTATGTTTAGAATCATGCCTCACCATATATATACAATTTTCCTTTTCTGTAAAATGGAATGAAATGATTTTTAACATGTATATTAGGTAATTTGTACACATAAGAAACCATTGTAATTTACTCCGGAAGACGAGAAGTCTCTTACCACTGAAGCTCTTCACCAAGTCTCTCTGAAGTATCCTCTGGTAGCACTTTATACATGTCATCTTCTTCAAGCTTACGTTTGTGACCAATAAGAAATAAAGAATTTAACCAGCTGGAAAAAAAAATCAGAATATTTAATATTTTATTTGCCACACATTTACTCATAGTATGTGAGTGACATAAAGGTAAATTACAAATACTAGAGTTTTATAAGAGGCAATGTCACTAAATAAAAAATATATATTTACAAATTATTGAGGCTAGTTATGTCATATGACTCATTTAAACATTGCCAAAGAATGTAAACTACATTTGGAAAGAAAGGATTTCATAACATGAACTAAAACTTGTGCAAAGATGTCCACAGAGGAAGCTTTTCATAGCTGGTTAAAGCTTCAGCAATCACATGAGGTTAAAAGCCGACCAATGAATAAAGACAAGCTGTTAGGATAGAAAATGGTGCATGATGCAAAATGGTTTTGCTGTTCCCCACACAAAGAGCAAGTTTGTGGAAGTGTAGAAAAGCCACCTAAACTATCAGTTTTGTGATCATATTTATATTTTAGTATTTATATTTTGAAAAAAGATTATTGCTAGGGGCTCATACATGCAGATATCACTTTAACACCTGACAAGATTTTTTAAAGTTTTGGCAAAGCTCAAAAACAACTTGTGTCAATATTCTTCATACAGGAGCCCATGTGTACACATAATAGCTTACTAGAGTGTCTGTATCACTTTGCAATGATTAAAATACCTGCACTATATGTTTTGGCTGTGTCTGTGCTGATAATGAAAGTCAATAAAACTCCCCAAGATAACCAAAGGTGTTTCTATAGTATATATCAGTTCTGACCCAAAGCTACATAGGCATTACAAGATTGAAAAAGTGTTTTGTTTTATAAATCTGAGGGGTTATTATAATAACCATCTGGAAGATCCCAAATTAGGGAAAGTGGGATTTGAGGTCAACCTCTAATCCACTCCAGCCTTGGCACCATTATAAATAAAAAGAATGCTAGGCTTTCCTAGGTCTTGTGATCCAAACAGTTAATTATTTTTCTACAGTAAACAAAAGTAATCATTACATTATCACCAACAATGTAAAGAATGACTTTAGCGCCTGAGCCCACAATTTTTTGGGTCTTGTGGAAAAGGCTACAGAAGACTGGTGGAGGAGCCTGCTTATGTATGAGAATACAATAAATAAACAAGCATTTAACACTATTTCCTGTGACACTAACTTGGAACCACATACAGAATGATGAAGCTAGGGCTCCAGTTTTTCATACTTCTGCTGGGTACTGCAAGGTATTGTAGTGGAATGAACAACATGACAGTGTGTTACCCACCAGAAAGAGGTCACCATTGACAAGTATTGCACATTAAAAAAATGTTTTACCAAAGAGACTTATCTGCTATTAAAACATGGTCAGCATCCTTTTTTAAGTGAACTTTACTTATGTCTTTAAGCTTCTTATTGTTATCAAAAAAAATTGACTTTTAAAGGCAAAGTAGACTTTTGTCTGGATGGATACAATGGTATAGCCGTTTATCTGGATACAGTGATAGGATCTCTCTTTTTGGTTGACTGGAATGATAGTTTTTTGTATATTTTTGATTTTTAATTATTTGTGGTCAGCCAATAGAAAAAAAAAATATTGCTACAATGTGGAAAGGGAGGAGTAAGAAAGCTAAAGTAAAAATAGGCAAAGTAGATTTTTTCAACTGCTATCACTGCTCTCCCAATTTTAAGGATACCCTATGTATATGGAGGTAACAGTCATCAGGACAACATGTGATTAGAAATCTCCCCTTGATGATTCTAAACTTTTTATATTATGTAAACCACAAATCAAA